>NC_090755.1:63077255-63082255 GCF_036898095.1 Palaemon carinicauda
ATCCGAATCTTCTATCACCGTTTGTAATTCCTCCCATGATTCATGTATATATATATATATATATATATATATATATATATATATATATATATATGCATATATATACACATATATATCACGTGCATATAAATAAACTAAATATCTTTATGGCATTTCACAAATGAATGATGAATCATACGATTAATTTCCTTCCCATTTTCCAGTGCATCACTTCCATCAACCAAACAAGCCATCAAGAGATTAGAAGTCCACAGGTTATATATCCCAAAAACAAAAAGAAAAATAAGAAAAGAAAAGAAGAAACTACACCATGGGAATAGGAAGCGATGACCAAGATGGCTGTCCAGACGAGAGCAACCCCAACACCACCTCCTCCAACAACACCACCGCCAACGATCATAACATTTTCCCCTCCACCTCCAACATTGTTCAAAAGGCAGCCCCAACAAAAACACTAACATTTGAAACAGAATCCCCACCGACCAACATTCGCGAAGCGCCAACACCGACGACAACTCCAACATCTGAATTTGGGTCCCCGCCCTCCTCCATTCCTTTCATCAACATTGACGAAACGTCAACAAAAGAACAAACTTCTAAGAACGGGTCTCCATCTTCCTCCACCATCAATGACATTCACATTGATGAAACGTCAATGCCAACGAAATCACAAACTTCTGAAAATGAATCTCAACCTTCCTCCTCCAAAGAGACCACCCAAATTCTCGAGACCTCAACGCCAACAAAGGAACCACCATCTGAAGGATCCCCAACACAAAGGAGGCCAGTAGTCTGGTTGAGATCCTGCGACGCGGAAACTGTCACGCCCATTGAAGGAAAAGTCATTGGTAAGTCAGTATTAACATTATGTTTCAATTGGGTTCAAGGACAATGAGTGTCAAATTAGATAATACAGTTTTATATATATATATATATATATATATATATATATATATATATATATATATATATACACATATATATATATATATATGTATATATATATTTAATTAATAATTATCATTATTACATTGTGCATGGAAATTTAAGAATCTACAATTAACAGTAACTTCTCTTATATATAATCTAACTTAAAATAAGTTTTATTATCGTAATTTCAATTGATTCGAATGTTTTCATGGTTCAAACATCTTTGAACTGCCGCAAGGCTCGCTTCGCACGAGCTGTTTGATACCGCGCGATTTTTTTTCGCGCGGATTAGAATCAATTAAAATCAATGAGGTTCTTCACATAATGCCTTCCGAGCGGCAGTGATTTACTAGCAGTGTGACCCGCTAACCCGCGCGGCTCCAGCGTAGTGCCTTATAGAATATTAGTGGCCGCTCGGGGAAAATCCGCTTGTGTGGAGACATGCGTCTTAACGAGCGAAAATTTTCCCGTGCGAAAAAAATATCCTCTCGTGAGAAGCGAGCCTAAAACATAAGTCAAATTTGAAGGTGTTTTACGATGCTGTAAACATGAGAACATTTGAATAAGTTTCTGATCGTTCATATGCATAAAAAAAGACAATTGTAATTTGATATTATTGAATATCCAATGTCAGATTATTTATACTTGCAGAGTTTTAGCTTTCTATGTCATATTACTATCTTATTATTTATCAATTTTTATATTTATATCGGACTATTTCTCTATGTCCTCCCTTAGCGCACATAGTTCCAGAATAATTCTTTCATATGTCATAAGGAAAATTAAATTACCAGTTTGCATCTACAAATATCTGATCTGAATAAAAAACACGATTCATGAATTTTTTGATAAAGTAAAAAAATAAGATTAATGTATATAAGTGTGGAATATATATCAGAATATTATAGACAAAACATAAATAATTGTATATTTCATTTAATAACTTTTTCAGTATTTACAATACTAATTACTTTAGTTTATTTAATTTGATAGTGGTTAATTTCAATTCTGAATCAATTCCTCTGATCAAGGCCCTATCACTTCTACCGCTCTTGCAATTTATGTTTATTTGTCTTTTATTTTCAATTGTAAATTCCCCAGTCCACACCTCTTTGACCAAATCCGCCCTGGGGTGTGAGTGACCCTTAAGTCTCGAAATAGAAATCTGTCCTGATATGTAGTTTTGACTAACACCGTTTTACTACGCCTGCTATCAACTCACTGATTCGGCAATTTGTGGGAGAGTGTGGTGTCCGAGTGTACCTCTCACTGTCTTAAGGTACCCCTCTCACCATGGTATGACTACTCTCTCTCCCTTGAGCGTGACAGGATATATATATATATATATATATATATATATATATATATATGTGTGTGTGTGTGTGTGTGTGTGTGTGTAGTCCGACACTTACTCTTTATCATATGGGGGGAAAAGTATGAGGTATATAGGCTAGGTACAAAATATGAATTCACCCATTATAGTCTTCCGATTTCAGAGTTAATGTTTCACTCTTTTATTTTGACTCAATGTCTAAATTAGTATTCTTCAAATCGTCGATAGATTTTCTGCGTTTTATCGCAACCTTATCACGATCTTTAATCCTCTTGAAATCGAGATGAACGCCAAAAATTATTGTTTGATGAAGTTGCCCTACGTTGACGATAATAACGGTGAATTCATATTATATACCTAGCCTATATACCTCATACTTTTCCCCCATATGATAATGAGCAAGTGTCGGACTATATATATATATATATATATATATATATATATATATATATATATATATATATATATATATATATATATCACGCTCAAGGGAGAGAATAGTCATACCATTCTGAGAGGAGGTACCCTGAGACAGTGAGAGGTACACTCGGACGCCACACTCTCCCACAAATTGCCGAATCAGTGAGTTGTAATTGGGAAAGGGAGAATTTAGAAGGGGTGATAAGGGTTGAATCTCCGCACGCGCGCGCGTGTGTGCAAGCGGATGTGCGCGTTTATCTATCTAAATATTTAGACATCATTTTTGACCGCTCAAGTTAACTAATCCTTTAATAGTCTTTGTTGAGTGTACCATTTTACGTAAGTATAATGGCCATAGCAGTTACGTCTTAACTTATAAATTTCCGAATATTTTTTGGCCGAATTAATCAACCTTATACAAATTCGAAATCCCCAATAAAAAAGAAGAAGAAAGTAACCACCCAAAGCGAGATTCGAACTCAGATCAAGCACAACTAATGCGATTATATTCAACTGATTCGCTTAAGTTTTCTAATGAGCGGCTTTTGCATTCTTAATGAGGATTAACTGCGTGTTATAATTTCCTTTGTTTTTCTTCAATTATTACTGTCGAATCAATAATCAGAGTAAGGACGAATGGAGACGGAATATTTTTTTTTACGAAACTGTACTATTATTATTATTATTATTATTATTATTATTATTATTATTATTATTATTATTATTAGCTAAGCAACAACCCTAGTTGTAAAAACAGGATGCTATACGCCCAAGGGCTCCAACAGGGAAAAATAGCCTAGTGAAGAAACGAAAAAAGGAAGTGAATAAACTACATGAGAAGTAATGGCTAATTAATATAAAATATTTCAAAATAAGTTACAACGTTGAAATAGACATACCATACCTAAACTATGAAGAGAGATTTATGTCAGCCCCGTTCAACATAAAAACATTCACCACAAATTTGAACTTCTGAAGTTCCACAGATTTAACTGCATGATAAGGAATATCATTCCAAAATCTGGTCACAGTAGGAAAAAACTTGAAATACGGTTGTATTTCCATAATCAATTCTTTCGCATTATAAAGTGCCATAAATGGACACATTCTATTGATTTACAAGTATAAAATGTGAGGCAATTTACAGATTATCGATATCTTCAGATGCGCAGTTACTAAATTTTCATAAGAGATAACAAATACTTTCCTATTTTCTATATGGCAGGTTTTTTTTCCCCTATTCAAAGAAAGAATAATTTTATTTACCGTTTGCTCGTATTCATCTACTACTCGGATTAAAAATTTACCAAATTACCCTTGATTTACAGCGACAGAGACCTAAACCTCTCTCTCTTTCTCGCTCTCTCTCTCTCTGCCACCCGTTGAGATACTACCGCTAAAGAGTTATGGGGTCCTTTGACTGGCCAAACAGTACTACATTGGATCCTTCTCTCTGGGTACTACACATACACCGAATAGTCTGGCCTATTCTTTACAGATTCTCCTCTGTCCTCATACACCTGACGAAACAGATTACCAAACAATTTTTCTTCACCCAAAGGGTTAACTATTGTACTGTAATTGTTCAGTGGCTACTTTCCTCTTGGTAAAGGTAGAAAAGACTCTTTAGCTGTGGTAAACAGCTCTTCTAGAAGGATACTCAAAAATCAAACCATTGTTCTCTAGTCTTGGGTAGTGCCATAGCCTCTGTACTGTGGTCTTCCACAGTCTTGGATTAGAGTTCTCTTGCTTGAGGGTAGGGCACACTATTCTATCCAATTTCTCTCCCTCTTGTTTTGTTAAGGTTTTTATAGTTTATAGAGGAAATATTTATTTCAATGCCGTTACTGTTCTTAGAATAATTTATTTTTCCTTGTTTCCTTTCCTCACTGGGCTATTTTCCCTGTTGGGGCTCTTGGGCTTATAGCATCCTGCTTCTCTAAATAGGGTTATAGCTTAGCAAGTAATATATATATATATATATATATATATATATATATATATATATATATATATATGTATATGTATATTCTGTAGAATATTATCAACAGTGACTACCTAATTATATCCCTTACAGGCAAGATTCCCTCTTGGCTTAATGGTCGTTTGACCCGTAATGGGCCAGGTAAAATTCACTTTGGGGACACCTGGTACAACCATCTCTTTGACGGATCCGCCTATCTGCATCAGTTCAACATCAAGGATGGTCGAGTTACATATCAGTCCAGGTAATGTACGATTGCGTTACAAATCTAAACTATTAAGTTATCAATGTGTTTAATTCTGCATTGGTGTTTTCACTATAATAATAACTATA
>NC_090755.1:63084755-63099755 GCF_036898095.1 Palaemon carinicauda
AGGATATATGTTATAAAAGTTAGCTCTCAGAAGACCTGCTTCTGTAATAAATCGACAAATGCCGCTATCATTGTACGACACATCATGTCCAAGAATCTTGGCAAGGAGCGGAAGTCAAAATCACCTGACCAAGTGTGGCCTAGTGACAAGCCGCCATGTTGGAACCAAGGTTAGAACCTCACTTGGAGACGATGTATAAGAGAGGAAGAATTTGGGCAAAAAAGCAGCTGCAAACAAGCAGTCCTGCAGTCAATGGAGTAGAACAAGGTCAATTAGAGAGCCAATCCTCCTTGACATACACCCGACCACACAGCGATTCTACATGGCTTTGAAGTTCCTGTCATTCAAAACGTGTTTTTAAGAGGAACTAAGGAAGTGTGCGGGAGAATGACTAAGTCCTGTTACCCAGACATGAGGTGCTCCGACAAAAGAGGGAACACAGAAAAGAGAGGATTAGATTGTGCCCTTACGAAGGAAGTCTAGGAGCTATCCATTCCTGATTTCAAGATTTTTTCATTATACGCTGAAGGGCTTAGTGCAATTATTTAGTTGCTGATATTGCAAAAAAAAAATTTTGTCAGTAAAGAAATCAAAACTTCCGGTACTCATCTCTTGAGATTGTGAATTACTAATTCATTTAACATAATTAATTGACTGATTTCTATTACTATAAGTATTGGGGACAATTGTAATTCCTAAATTAAATGAAAGAAGTTTCACTTTTAATAATTGAGCTTCACAATAGCATAATAAAAGCTCAACTTTTGCCTACAGAGCGTGTCTTTTAGGTATTTACAACAGAGGAACCATATGGTTGGTATCTGGAAGAATGGATTTAGATATCAAACCTTTTGTTCACTTGGCAGAGAGCTTGTACCTCCTTATCAAGGAACATAGCATGCTAGAAGACGCTCTGCTTTTTCCCTCTGCAGTGTATATCCTCTAGGATACTTCACCAGAACTGTTTCTTGTTTTTTAATAGTTTAACTCTCTCAAAGTCGTTTCAAAGTTTTGCACAAAACCAGCTTTATTGCCAGTATTTCCTTGTTCTACACAGTAATCCTTCATTCCTTCCCTAGTGTCCTTTTCCAGATTTTTTCCCATATTTTTAATTCACATTTATCATATATATGAGCTCCAATCATAACTCACCATAAAATGTATTTTTTTTTTTCAACAAAGCTGTTTTGAGGTACTCTATAAGGATATGACTGCATGCTAGAAGAAGCTAAGCCTTTTCCCTCTGCTGAGCCGGTCTTCTAGATTATTTCAACAGAGCAATCATAAGGTTGTCATTTGGAAGAATAGATCTAGATATCCACCCATTTGTTCACTAGACCAAAGCTTGTACCACTTCAAAGAACATGGCATACTAGAAGACCATTATTTTCCCTCTGCAGTGTACATCCTCTAGGTTACTCCAACATAATTGTTTCTTTGTCGTATACTAGTTAAAACTCCCCTCTTGCTTTTAGATTTTGCTTCTCTTTTTCTTTGATTAAACTATACCGTTCTTATGCTTCAAATTTTACTTCTTTGATAACCTCTTTGACTTGTTGATCGACATTATCGAAGCATATCTTCTTTGCTGACATTTCATCTTGTAAGATATTTCTACTCCTAGGCAAGGCAACATCTTTAGCTTCCCCCCAAAGACTATATCTCAAGTCCAGAGATTGTCCACGAAGATTGCCTTCGTCCTTTGTGTTTTCTTGTAAGATATTTTCAAAATACTGAAAAAGGCTTTCTAATCAGATTTTTGTTGCTTCGTGATATTCTTTATGTTTCTTTTCAAATTTCTCTCTTTTTCACGCACTAATGTATCGTTCAATGACACCGTAAACTAGGCCTCCTTTCTCTTCTGACATTTCATCTTGTATCATTTGACCTATCCTTGCCAAGGCAACATCTTCAGCATCCCTCCTAAGATTCTTTCTTATGTCCAGAGATTGTCCACATAGATTGCCTTCATCCTTTGTGCTTCCTCGTAAGATATTTTCCAAATGCGGGATACAGCTTTCTACCATTCCATCTCCTACTGCGTCAAGATTTACCTTCTGTTTCATTTCTATTTTCTCTTCATTGAGAGCCTCTTCCCATAGTTGAATAAGAGCATATACTATGCTTCTTTTCTCTTCTGACTGTCCGGAGGCACCAGTTAGGTATTAACTGATAAGCGGAGTGAATATAACTAACTTTATTTAAGCAGACAGCAAGCTTTTATACCAACAGTTTCAGTGAAAGAAGGTCACAAAAATTCAAACAGATTGATACACGCATATATGAGCAAAAACAAGTTATCAGTGCGAGGGGAGAGTGATAAATACAATATACAAAAAAAAAGAAAAAATAAACACCGTTACAGTGTACGAGCGTGTGATATGCGCCCGTTACATGGCTCCCCCCCTAAAAAAGACATACATGCGAAATAGGGCACTTTACTCTTGAGAGGCATACTGTAGTCAGGTCGTCTGGCATGAGATAAGCAGGTTTTAAGCAATCAATAGAGACTCAGTCTTCTTTGCTACGGATGGTAAGGAGGAATGCTTTCAGCATACGACAGATCACGACGAAAGGGCCCATGTAAGGGGGCGTTAACGGTGACTTAATCGTATTGTTGAGCAGGAAAACGTGCGTTGATGAGTGCAGATCTGTCGGCATGTGTTGCTTATCTGGGGGCTTGTAAGTCCGGCGGCATGGAGTATTTTCCCACAATGTGACATAGGTGCTGGAAATTGTCGGAGGAGGTTGCAGACTGAAAAACTTCGTTAGGGACGACCAACAGGTCACCATACACCATTTCAGCTGCTGAGACATCCAGGGCGTCTTTAAGAGTGGTCCTTAGACCAAGGAAGATGATTTTAGGGTGTCATATATTATTGGCGAGTGTCCTTGCTCGCACAGCCAATCAGAGATTTTCGAGAAAGTATCCTCTGGGATCGCCGCGAGAACGTAATCTGCTTTGGTACTTGACCGAGTCACGCCCTTGATGCGAAACTGGACTTCAGCATGCTGGAACAAAGCAAACACTTCTCTGCTGACGAAAGATGATAGTTTCAGGGGCGTGGCTTTGATAGTAGAGACAGACACAGCAGTGCAAGGGAAAGCGGGAGGGAGTTGAAGACTCCAGTGGTCACCAATGTGCGGAGGCACCAGTTAGGTATTAACTGATAAGCGGAGTGAATGTAACTAACTCTATTTAAACAGAAAGCGAGCTTTTATACCAACAGTTTCAGTGAAAGAAGGTCACAAAAATTCAAACAGATTGATACACGCACATACAATCAGAAAGAAGTTATTCGTACAAGGGGAGAACGATAACGACAATATACAAAAAAACAGCAATACCGTTACAATGTACGAGTATGTACAATCCTAGACAATCTTTAGCGTCCCTCCTAAGATTCTTTCTCTCGTCCAGAGATTGTCCCTCAAGATTAGCTTTCTCTTTCTATCTCATTACCTTTTCCATCATAATACTTTTTAATCTAATTTATTCGTAACATTATTTATTGACAAAATGTATATCTGAGGGAGAAATTTAGGTTAGTAAATAACTTTCGATTCACATTAATTGGTTATTACTTGAAAATAATGATGCTATTCGGACAAAAATACTTCCGACCACTCAGTTCTTATAAACATTTTTTCGAGCTAAAAGGGCACCTTTACGAGTCGGTACTAATCTGCCCTCATTACAAAAAATTAAGTAAAGTTGTAGCTCACCACAGTTGCGATGACAGGATAAGTGCAACAGACATGACCACTGACCGACAAACCGACGTTTTTCCTTCATGTAAATCTATGCAAGATGATCAACCTTAGCCTGGAGTTGGCAAATAAGATAGAAGACAGTGAAAGAAAGACCGATGGATGTACGTATGTACAGACAGACAAGGGAAAGATGTTCTAAAATGGTTCACACAAAACTGGTAAAATACGAATCATATTTCATTTAGGTGGTTGAGAGATCACGCCCAAACTTCTTTGAGAGCAAAGGCGTGAATTATCGCCAATAACAAAATCATTTCACTGATAGCTGTTCGTCATTAAGAAAGTGAATACACTTTTCTTCCTTTAAAAACCATAATAAATGGCACAATTTCCCAGCTTTTAGATGCATACTAAACATAAGTTAGATATGAAAAAACTAATGTTTTGTTTCTCCCTTTCTATTCTTTTAGGGCACCGGGTTTCCTCCTTCGAGCAAGCTGAAATCGTAGCCTCTATCCCCTGCCAGTGGAAGATGTACCCCTCCTACTACCACTCCTTCGGTATCACAGACAACTATTTCGTCTTCGTGGAGATGCCCTTCGTATTTAACGTTAAGAAGTTCCTCTTCTACCACTACTTCGGGAAACCCATGTTTGGCGCTCTCGATTGGTTCCCCAATGAGAAGGTAAGTAGTTTGACTCTCTCTCTCTCTCTCTCTCTCTCTCTCTCTCTCTCTCTCTCTCTCTCTCTCTCTCTCTCTCTCTCTCATAGCAAAAATAAATACCCTTTCCAAATTCTGCCTTTTGGATATTGCAAAACCTCATTAGAATTAGGACAAAAGCTGAACATAGTAGTATTTGCCCTTTCCCTAAATTTTAATAGATTTCAAAGGATTATATATTAGTATTAATATTATTACAAGCTAAGCTACAACCCTAGTTAGAAAAGCAGGATGCTATAAGCCCAAGGGTTCCAACAGAGAAAAATAACCCAGTGAGCTAAGGAGATAAATAAACTACAAGAGAAGTTATGAACAATTCCGTGTTCTATAAGAAAGCAATATTTTGTTACGAAGTTTCTCGTAACATCATCTACATACTGTACTACATATTTCGTCTCTTTTAGAATAAAACAACACAGGTATTGATAATTCAACCCTACCGTATGAAAGAAAACAGGTAAACTTTTTCCCATACTTTCTAATATATTTGTATCTTCAAAAGTAGCGGATATATAAGTGAGAGTCGAGATTGGAAGTCCGAGCAGTAAGGAAGTTATGTACCGTCCCGAAGCTCGGGGGCCAGTGGTAAGAGAAAGGTTTCGGGCTAGACGACGGCATCACAAAAAGAGATTATTATATACTCACTATCCTTGTTACACACACCCAAAAAAGAATATGATAGCAACTGCGTTTATCATATGTTCACACACGCACACATACACACGCACGCACGCACACACACATATATATAATATATATATATATATATATATATATATATATATATATATATATATATATATATATATATATATATATGTGTGTGTGTGTGTGTGTGTGTGCGCGCGCTCGCGTGTGTGTGGCCCAGCGGTGAGAGAGGCAGAACTCAAGGCTGGACGATGACAAGTCTAAGCGTGGGGTTGACTGTTTATTGACCACCATTGTTGGATACTACACAAAATTGCGTTTTCAATTGCGTTTCACTTGTTTCCACATGAATAAGGAACGAAAGAAATACAAACGACGGTTGCAGCCCCATTGTGTGTGCGTGTGAGATGAATAAAGGGACATTAGACCAAACATTCAAACGGGACATAAAGTCCCTTAGGGCAGAACTTGCCATCTTAACCCTCTCTTATATTACCGTTATTTATGAATCACTCTTAACAGATTTAGTTTAAGAATAAGGGAACTAATCAACATTAATATTTCTGTGACATGTATGAACACTTGAAATACAAAGAAACTTTTCAAAACCTTCTCAGTTCTTTTCAATTATTTTGACTGAAAAGGAAAAATTTAGCCGGTTCTCGAAATCTCACTTTGTATTCTACATCGTAATACATTTTTACAAAATATTAGTTCGGATTTTGTTCCTTTATCACCGTTATTTATAGAACAATGAGTAAAATCGTAAATGTACAGAATTACTAACTAAACATTGCCGAACAAAATGGTAATCATACCACTGTTTATAAACAATTCCGGACTATGTGAAATATATTAAAAACAGTTACAACATTAAAATAAATCTTCCATAAATAAACTATTAAAAACTTAAAAAAAAAAAAAACATGGGGAAGAGAAATAAGATAGAATAGTGTGCTCAAGTGTACCGTCAAGCAAGAAAACTCTACCCCTAGACAGTGGACGACCATGGTACAGAGGCTATGGCACTACCCAAGAATGGAGAACAATGGCTTGATTTTGGAGTATCCTTCTCCTAGAAGAGCTGCTTACCATAGCTAAAGAGTCTCTTCTACCCTTACCAAGAAGAGAGTAGCCACTGAACAATTAAATTGCAGTAGTTAACTTCTTGAGCGAAGAAGAATTATAAGCACAGGCTGTTCAGCATCACTCCAGTCTCCCCAACACTGACTTTAGTTGTGCTCTTCTTTTCAGACAAAATTCCGGATCGTCAGACGCGATACAGGAGAACTCATCAAGACGGTCTACAAAACGGACGCCTTCCTGACATTCCATCACACGAACGCTTACGAGAAGGAAGGACACCTGGTTGTAGATCTGTGTGGCATCAGTGACGCTGGTGTAAGTACGAATTCTATACCAAGAGAGTTTAACGGCACTATCTTTATGGGGAGGGAGGTGGGACAACCATGGTTGAGGTAGGTATGAATGCATAAACTGAATTAGTTTATGATACTATAGTCTAATCAAAATGAGCTAAGATAGGCTATGATACTCTAACTCATTGTGAGTCCTTTACGCTTACACCAGAATGACAAAGTAAGTTACAATATTCCTTTTTTTATTTTACCAAAATTTGCGGCATCTGCCTTCCTTTATCATGGATTAGGACTGCCTTGAACGTATAAACTCTATGAGCAGAGTTACGATTGGTAACATAAAATCATGGAAGAAAAAAAAATAGTCCAAGTTTAGGCTATGGTCAGACTAGGTTGACTAGGTTCATGTACGATCTTCAAAAGCTAGTGTAATGGCTCAGAGAGAGAGAGAGAGAGAGAGAGAGAGAGAGAGAGAGAGAGAGAGAGAGAGAGAGAGAGAGAGAGAGAGAGAGAGACTATTTTTATCAGTTCCTCCATCAAGCACATTTTCTTAATATTTCTTGCAGACCACCAAAGAAAACGTTATTACAGGATGCACTAAGAAATCAAATCGATTTAACTAAACAGAGAAGAAAGGTAAAGATCACTTCAATATCAACGCCAATACTGTGACCAGGAGTCAGGACCAGGGCTTACGTTAGGTTAGACTAAGTTAGTTGGTACACCTCCATCATATTTTTCAACTGGACTCAATCGACAATTTCATAATTCGGGTCACATCTCTCTATTTTGACCATTGTTTTTCCACAGTGTGTGTATCAACTCATGCTGAAAAACTTCGAAAACCCCGACTTTGAAGCTTCTCCATGTACAATGAGTACGCACAGACGCTTTGTGATACCCCTAGATGTTACTGAAGCCGAAGAAGATACAAATCTTGGTAAGCAGTGCACACATAATCTTATTCATAAACACATTCAAGTTAAATACTATTTTATATACTACAAGAGAGGCAATTCACTGTTTTCCTTCATTAACAAACAAGACCTACTCTTTTTCGCAATGAACAACCCCACGCCAGCTCTGGCATTGGGTGCCAGTCACGGATACCATTACAGTACCTTTCTGACTATTATAAACTCAGCAAGATGGGTTAAACAGTTAGAAACAGGATCCTATAGGAGGGTTGCTGAATCCCTTAATAGAGATCTAGCTAAAGTTAGTGCATGGTGCAAATTAAGGTGCACAAAATTAAACCCTAACAAAACTCAAATATTGTAAGTAGGTCGGGGACTGGCTCCTCAACATTCAGGTCTCTGCATTGATAATGTTTCTTTAACCCTATATGATTCCTTTAATATTTCAGTAGTGATTCTTGATTGTAAATTTACTTTAGAGAAGCAAATTCAATTTACTTCAATTGCTCGCAAAAATTTGGTTTATGGAGAAAATCATTTAAGATTCTCGGTGATCAATCTATTCTGAAAAAAATGTTCTAATTCTTTCTTCTACATTGTTTCGAGTCGAGTATTGTTTTCCTGCCTGGTCTTCAACTGCCGAGTCTCATATTAATTTGTTGGACAAAAACTTACGGTCTATTAAATTCCTTATTCATAATCTGGATGTTAATCTCTGGCACTGTCATTCAGTTCGTTATGCAAGTTGCATAAGATCTTGCATAATTCCGACCATCCTTTGCATTCAGATCTTCTTAGACTATACCATCCTGTTAGTAGTACTAAGTATGCAGTTAATGCAAACAGTCTTGCCTTCTCTATCTTAATGCCAAATACTACATAGTATTTTAGAAGTTTTATTCCAGCCGTGACCATATTGCGGAATGATCTTCCTAATCAGGCTGTTGAATTGGTGGAACTTACAGAAGTTCAGACTTGCAGCAAATGTTTTTATATTGAACAGGGTGACATAGGTCTCTTCATAGTGTATTATATATATATATATATATATATATATATATATATATATATATATACATATATATATATACTGTATATATATATATATATATATATATATATATATATATATATATATATATATATATATATATATATATATATATGACAGATCTATTCTAACATTGTTACTGAACTTAAGATATTTCATATTCATTATTCGTTACTTCTCACGTAATTTATTTCCTTTCCTTACTATGCTATTTTTCCTTTGGAGCCCCTGGGCTTATAGCATCCTGTTTTTCAACTACTAGCTTAGCTGCTGCTGCTAATGATGATAATAATAATAATAATGATAATAATAATAATAATAATAATAATTTTGAATAAAATCCCATACATAAATATGTCATTCACAATGTTAATTCACACCATGGAGTAATCTTGTTGAACAGGCTGACATATGTCTCCCTTCAAAAGTCTCTCTTTCAACTAGGGTTATAGACAAGCTAATAATAATAATAATAATAATAATAATAATAATAATAATAATAATAATAATAATAATAATAATAAAACATAAGCCTCATGCCACTCTATCTTGTTCCTTACCAATTTCAATTCGTCCCCCTGCGCAGTGACACTACAAGACACAAAATGCAGCGCCTACAAGCGACAAGATCACAGCGTGGAATTGGTGGGAGAGGAGAAGTCCGATGTTTACTTCGACCTTCCTAGAATTAACTACAAACACAACGGGAAAGAATACTCTTACGCCTACGGAGTGGAGTTGAATACGAAGGGAGTGGAGTTTTGCAGCGTAAGTCCTTAGATTCATGTTTCAGTTAGTTAGGTCAATCGAAGATATATCCAATAATGAGTTACTCACATAACAATATATAAAAATGAATGATTTAGCTATGAAGGTTCTACTATTCGATTCCTAATGATCATAGTAACATAGACGTCGATTTCATTTTCAAAGACCAAAACAGCGGAAAAGTTAAATTTACTGAAATTAAATGGCATATCACTGAAGGATTCTGTCATCCTTTCTTGTGATTCTGTTTGGAACTGGGTTGCTTATGGGGCAAAAAACTGAGAATAATTAAAATAGGTAAATAATTTAATATAGAAATGTCTATAACGAGAGAGAGAGAGAGAGAGAGAGAGAGAGAGAGAGAGAGAGAGAGAGAGAGAGAGAGAGAGAGAGAGAGAGAGAGAGAGAGAGAATTTATTACCAAGAATATGATTCCAAACACAGATGCCCCGGGACTGTACTTATACCCTATACCGATAAAAATAAAAAGGACTATGCAAAAAGGTATGGATTAACCACGAATGAAGCAACAGACTATTAAAGAATGAAAAGTTGTATGTAAGAAGGAACAAGGAAAATGTGTATAGAAAGGAAAGAAACGATTAGAATTAGACGAGAGTTGAGTACTGCATCAGACATCGGATGGACTTACTTTAATTCAATTAAACTGATGAGGGAGGCTAAGAATGAATCGCCCCATATATGAGATCGCTATTATCAGTATTGATGGAGGAGACCAATATAGTACTTAACATACGTTATTAAAAAAATACCAATTTTAACGGAAAAACGCTTTAGATTATGAAGGAGATCTAGCAATCTGAATTGAGCGATCTTTCAAAGACAAATTATGAGGAAACCAAAACATTTAAAATACTGCTAAATGAGAAAGATTAGAATTAATTCCATTTTCAGAAAAAAAGGAAAAAAACTATCCAGGAAAAGGAATAGATAAATGGGTATCAACGATGTCTAGAAAGATTTCCATTTGGAATTGCCATACACGTAAAAGTCATAGACGAAAGAACTCTTCAATAAAAAGCGAGCCACTAAGAAATCAAGGAATATTTGGATGGAATTCACCTCAAGCTACAATAACAAGCAACCTTCAAATTATCACCTCCCATAATGCCAGCCCTTTAACAATACACTGAGAGAATTAACGAAGGGATTTTAACGAGAATTGCTGGAAACATTAATTGGGGCGTTGATTTGGTTTTTTGTTGACCTTTCAGAGCCTAGCCTTCCTCGATACCCAGCCAGGAGTTACCATATAGCAAATATTTGTTGACTTCCCAACCTTAACCTTCATCAATATCAAGCCAAGAGTTTATCATGTGAAGGGAACTGTGCGGATGTACCAGTTAGATAATGACTGAGAAGCTGGGTGAATACAACTAAGTTTATTTGGACGGCGCATAAGTATCTATACAACACATTCCAGTCAAGAATGGCACAAAAATTCAAACAAAATGAATAAAAAACATAGAGGTATAAACAGGTTATCAGTGCGATAGGAGAGCGATAACGATATACAAAAAACAGAAATACTGTTATAGTGTATAGCGTGTGTGATTCACATGCAGTACATGACTCCCCCCTCCCCATAAGTTGGGGGCAAAGCACTGCTGAGGTTGAGGAAAGGTGCCCACTCCTGTACCAATGTACTTTTGAGGTATGGCATGAAGTACAGGAGTGGACCCAAAGCTTAGCATCCTTGGTAATGCCATGCCAAATGAACTTTGTCTTCAGTAGCTGTGCAGTAGAACGGCACGAGAGATGTGAAGGGACATGAATGAAATGAAACACCAGTCGGCGAATGGGAAAAGGTATCCACGGTCTAGGTCTACCAGTACTGACGTAACAAAGGAAGGTGGCAAAATTATTCGTCAAGAGGGACATCCTCCCAAGGGAGGGATGTGCACTATATACTACATCCTTGGTAGTTGGGATATTTTCATTGGGCTTCTGGCCAGACGTTATAATCCAATCCCAGATTAATGGATGCTAATGTGTTTCTTGACAGGGCATCGGCAACGGGATTCATTTTCCCAGAGAAGTGTTGAAGGGTACAATTGTATTCAGCCATGGTGGATAGATGTTGGTGTTGATGGGCAGATCAGCCATCAGACTGCCGAGTGAAGGAGTGTACCGGAGCCATGTGATCAGTGCGAATGACTAAGTGCAAACCTTCCAAGAAGTGGCAAAAGTGACGGACAGCCAAGTGCACTGGCAGCGATTTGCAGTTGAAGGTAGAAGGCTAATGTGCGGTGCGAGCCGTTGACCATCTGCTCGAGTACTGTCCCAATAGCGACGTCACTGGGACCGGTGGAGAGAATGAGAGGTGCATGTGGCACCGGAAAAGTGAGAGCAGCAGCAGTTGATAGCACATTATTAGCATTATAGAAGGCAGCTTCTCGAAGGGGACCCCACTTCAGGTCTTTTGGCTTACCCTTGAGGGAGGCACAGATGGTACAAGAGGGGAGATGATGGCTGGCAGGAAATGGTGATAATAATTGATTGTGCCTACGAATTCTAGCAGTGCTTTTAAAGCACAATTGATGGCGTGGGGAAGTTCTGAATGGCTTCCAACTTCTCATGGAGGGGGTGGACTCCTTCAGGAGTGATGCGGTGACCTAAGAATGATACTTCGTTGGTGCCAAAGGTACACTTACCATACCGGACTACAAGGCCAGTCCATTGTAGGCAGTCTAGCACGATGCGTTGGTGTTCATCTTTGGAGGAAGAGAACACGAGTATATCGTCCACATAACATACACAGAAGGGGAGGTCCCCTAAGATGCACTCCATGATATGTTGAAAAGTGGCCCTGTCATTACGAATGCCAAAACAGGAGTAATTGAAAGTGTATGTACCATAAGAGGGTGGTGATGGTGGTCTTGGGGAGGTTTTCTGGGTTCATGGGCTCCTTATAAAACCCCTTCAGATGGTCAAGCATGGAGAAAAACTTCACTTCGTGCAAATGCGAGGTCACATTGGCAATTTTTGAGAGAGGGTTGTGATCCGGTTCTATCTGCGTGTTCAGGGGCCTGCAATCCCAATATGGATGCAGAGAGCTATCTCTCCTCAGAACGAAGTACAAGGGTGATGACCATGGGCTTGAGGCCTTTTAGCAAAGGCGAAGTTCTTCCATTTGGCAAATGTTTGTTTGGCCTCCTGTGTCAGATGCCTGAATCTGGCAAATACTGGGGGCCCCATCGTCTTGATAAGGTGATAAACGCTGTGTTTGGCGGATGGAAAAATCCGAGTACGATGTGAGGAGGTGGGCGTAGACATCTGTGGGTGCTCTGATGTAGAGAGCAAGGTTAGAGGTGGCGGGTTGGAGAGGCGTTGAGGAGTAAGAATCTGCGTTGACTAATCGTTGATAAGCTACATTGACCAGGAGGTGGAAATGTGAGAGGAAATCCACACAGAGGATTGGAATTGTATATTTGGTGCTTCCAAACGATAATGTGAGGAGCTCATAACTGTGGGTGGGTATTGCAGATCCGTTGGCAGCTACCAGGCAGATGTCGGTACACTTAAAAGGATTACATCAAGTCCTGGAGAGGGGCCTTGGCAGAAGAGAATGGCAAACACCTCTGTCTACCAACAATCGCATGCCCATACCTATATCATGTAAAAAGAAAAGATTAGTGACATGGGAGGCCACCGCCGCAAGCAATGGCCTACTTACAAGTTTTTTGGCCACTGACAACCATTCATATATTTGCAGCAGCACCAAATCTGGAGTGGTAGCACCATAACTGTGGCCGATGGGCATCAGGAAATGGCTGTAGAGAACGTTGTTTAGGGCTTGAGCAAGTGGTGGGTGGTGGGCAGTTTTGTCGCAGCTCCAGCACATAATGGGGTGAACATCTATGTTCTACCACATTCATGTCACCTTCAGTCGATGTTTAATGCAACTAACTTTATTTAGGCGTGAGCATGAGTATATATGTACATCCTGTTCCAGCCAAGAACGGAAAAAAAATTAAAATACAATGAATCAAGAACATACAGGTATAAACAGCTTATCAGTGCGAGGGGAGAGCGATAACGATAATACAGAAAAAAAACCCGAAATACCGTTACAGTGTATGAGCGTGTGTGATACACGATACAGAACTATTCAGTGAATCCCTACACCAACTAATTCTTTTTTTTATTATCGGCAGCTGCTGAAGTTGAACGTGAAAACGGGCGAGACTAAGCGATGGGAGAACGGAGAGAAGCTAGTCAGTGAACCAGTGTTTGTTGAGGCGCCCGATGCTCAGCATGAAGATCAGGGTGTTGTTCTATCGGCTCTCATCGACAAGGTAATAGGCCTATATGTAGGATGAGTGAACTTCCTGATTTTGCTTTTATTTTTGCATTACACACACATGTTCAGTATATATATATATATATATATATATATATATATATATATATATATATATATACATATCATCCTCATCAGCCACTGTTAGCCCACTGCAGAACAAAGATCTCAGACATGCCCTTCCACTTACGTCTGTTCAAGGCCTTTTTGTGCCAGTCCACACCCGCTAACTTTCTTATTTAGTAAACCTATTGGCTTCTCTTCGTTTTCCCCCCTTTTACAAATTCTAGGGACACATTCTCTTATTCTTAATGTCCATCTAATTGTTGGTCAGTTTCATTATATGTCCTGCCCATGTCCATTTCTTTTTCTTACTTTAGTTTTCTCTCGTATCCACGTTGCCCTTTTCTGCCTCTTATTGCTACTCACATCATTATTCTTTTCATAGCTCTTGAGTTGTAACTAGCTTAAGTTCTAAAGCTTTAGTAAGGCTCCAAGTTTCTGATGCTTAAGTTAATACTGGTAGGACCATCTCATAAAATACTTTCCTCTTTAGAGAAAGTGGTAGTTTACTTTTCATAATCTCATTTTGTTTACCAAATGCTTACCCTTCTTTTAACTTTGGTTTCGTGTCCTGGGGAAACACTTACTGTCTATTCTAATCTCTAGAGGCTCATCCATAACTCTTATTTGTTGTGTCTGCATTTTTATTGAACATTATCTTAGTTTTGCTCATATTCATTTCTAGTCCTACATTTCAGGTCTGGAATTGGGAACGTTGACAAAAAACACTACTTTTACTGGATATATTGCAACTAATTATGCATTTTAAATGTGGAAAAGAGAGGAGATAGAAACAATAAAAATATTGAGGGAATATCTTTCAGTGCAGATGCACATTAATAAGAAAGGGAAAGAATACCAGATAAAATTACTATGAAAGCTAACACCATGTATGCTTAGGAACCGTGATAGATTCTAAGCGAATGCCTTTGCTGGATGCTAATCTTGATAAAGCTGGCATGGGATTTTTATACGTATAATAGAGGAAAGTAAAATGTAAATTGGACACATATCTGCAAACAAATTACTTTTCCGATACTTGCAGATTTAATGTATCAATGTATCAATCCAAAATGAATACGTCTACTTAAAAATCAAAATGAATAATAATGCTATTTATTATTGTAAAAAATGCTATGGTTAAGCACGTAGCCTATGCAAAGTGGTGTACAAAACAAAACAAAGATAATGCCACAATTAAAACTTACCAATTAGAAACCGAATAAAAAGTAATACAAACTCAATCAAATTTTTTTTTTTTTTCTTTTTTTCCAAGCTCAACCCCAAGTACACCGCTCTTCTGGTGCTTGACGCCAAATCGTGGACGGAACTAGGACGCGTGGAGTTCGAAGCCAACGGCGAGGTTCCTTCCACGTTTCATGGGATGTTCGCTGCAAGTGGAGAATTAGTTCATC
>NC_090755.1:63107255-63384755 GCF_036898095.1 Palaemon carinicauda
TACATATATTATATATATACATATATATATATATATATATATATATATATATATATATATATAATTTATATATATATGAGTCATGGTATGACAATGAAACAATCATAATTGTTTTAATATATATATATATATATATATATATATATATATATATATATATATATATATATATGAGAATAAAGCCCTCAAAGGATATTGGGAGTTAAATGGCAGGATAGGATTAGATATGAAACCATGAGAGATTACTCGAGCGCCATAAGTGAATGAGATTATGGTGAGGGGTAGATGGAGATGGTTTGGGCATGCTCTCCGCACTCCCCAAGAGATATTAGTTCACCAAACGTTTAGCTGGGCTCCAAAAGGCGCTAAAAGAGTTGGAAGACCCAGGCTTACATGGCTGAAGACTATGAAGCGTGAAGTAGGAGATGATGAATGGAGAAGTATTGATTTAAAAGCTCAAGATAGACACGACTGGCAAAATCTAACAAAGGCCCTTTGCGTTAATAGGCATTGGAGAAGAAGATGATGATGAAGATGATGATATATATATATATATATATATATATATATATATATATATATATATTTATATATATAGACAATATATTGGTGTCATTCAAAGATCGAAGATAGTTTCTCTCCAGATAGTTTTCAGAACAAAATATAAATGATTTAAGTTTCTCTATTCATTATTGGGTGTCGACGCATCCTTGGTCTTATGGCTAATAATAATAATAATAATAATCGAAAATCATTCTTACAGCGAAGATACACTAATCAAGAAAAAATATTTGTATAATTTTTTTTATAAGGCATGTTTGTCTGCTTACTAACACTCCCCCCCCCCCCCACCCCGCTGTCCTCAACAACCACTTGAGTTGTAAACATCTAGAAGTTTCGTTTTTTCAACAAACCACTTGAGCTGTGGTTTCGGTCGTACCATTTCTATGACACGTTATCAGGCAAATCTCAAATTCACGTAATCAGCAGACATCAGTGATTATCACTTTTTTTTCTTTTTTTTTTGAAGGGGGAGGGGGAGGTCGGAGCGTTGGGGGTAGACATTTCAGAGGGGTATCTTGTTCATTTTAGTCTCTTTCTATTTCTTTTTTTTTTATCTTCTTTATTGTGACAGATCTCAACACTCTTCGAGAGGATGGGACTGACCTTGGCCTTTAGTTATCTTAATTCTGACTCACTTGCTTTAAATTTTTTCATGTTATTTCGTCTTGATTATCTTCCTTGTAACTTTGGTGTTGCCTTCATTTTTATTATTATTATTATTATTATTATTATTATTATTATTAATATCATTATCAATTACTAAGCTACAATCCTAGTTGGAAAACCAAGATGTTATAAGGCCCGGGACTCCAACAGGGAAAATAGCCCAGTGGGGAAAGGAAACAAGGAAAAATAAAATATTTTAAGAATAGTAACAACATTTAAATAAATATTTCCTATATAAACTATAAACACTTTAACGAAACAAGAGGAAGAGAAATACGATATAATAGTGTGTCAGAGTGTACCCTCAAGCAAGAGAACTCTAATCCAAGACATTGGAAGACCATGGTAAAGAGGCTATGGCACTATCCAAGACTACAGAACTATTGTTTGATTTTGGAGTGTCCTTCTCCAAGAAGAGCTGTTTACCATAGCTAATGAGTCTCTTCTACCCTTACCAAGAGGAAAGTAACCAGTGAACAATTACAAGTGCAGTAACCCTTTAGTTGAAGAATTGTTTGGTAATCTCAGCGTTGTCAGGTGTATGAAGACAGAGGAGAATCTGTTAAGAATAGGCCCGACTATTCGGTGTATGTGTAGGCAAAGGGATAGTGAACCGTAACCAGAGAGATGGATACAATGTAGTACTGTCTGCCCAGTAAGACAACTTTTCATATTTTCTTTATATCTTCATTAGCCTCTGTCTTTTCCCTTCTAATTCCTCTTCTTTCGACAATCATTCTAATTTCCTTTTCTCAAATTTCAGTTCTGGTTTCTGTCCCTTTCCTTCCATTCCAGCTTGGAATCTAGTCCAATTGAGAACGATTCCCGTCTCAAACCTTCCCTAATAAAGGTTTAAAGAACGATCATAAATTACATAGGCAAGGGACAGTGCCAATGCCCTGGCTCGCAGGACAATGCCCCAGAGACTGACCATATATACATATGATCAGCGCCACTAGCCTCTCTCCACCCAAACCAGAACTAGGGAGGGCCAGGCAATGGCTGCTCATGGCTCAGTAGGTAGACTTATAGGTATACAAAGCCCCTCATCCTTAGCTCACAAGGATGGTGAGGATGCAGACACTACAAGAAACTATCGAGTTTGAGAAGGACTCGAACCCGAGCCCGACAATCGCCAGGCAAGGACGTTTCCAAAAGCTGACACCGGATTATTTCCAGTCTATAAATTGACTGTTAATTACATCTGCTGTAATACTTATCATCATCTTCCATCAATTAAGTGATAGATCACCCAATTCGGTATCGATATTTCTTTCGGAATTATGCAAGTTCTGAGTTCCTGCACGATTAGATCCCTAAAAAGAAACTACTATACCCAGTTTTATCTGCCCATGCCATATTCGCGGTCACGGAGGTCCCCCAGGGTACTTCTCGAGAGGGAGACAATGATTACTGATAAGTGATCGCTGTTGCCGGGGATTGATTAGCGACCTAAAGGTCTTGTAATAGCCGGCCGTTATTAGTCTTATCGCCTCGATCGATAGACACGACACTCGAAACTCGATCGCTATCTGAAGAGCTACACAAACAACGATAATGTGACATCCGAAGCGAGAATTAAGAACGTTACTCTCTATTGGTTTTGTTTATTAAAGTAAAAATAATGATCCATAATATTCACGCGTTTCTCATCTCGAGAAAGACAAGCGGGCTTCGATGCTTTGGACGAGTTCATCATTATTACCGTTACTAGTCCACTGCAGGACAAAGGCCTCAGGCACGTCCTTCCACTCCCGTCTGGTTATGGTCTTTCTATGCCAGTCCGTAACAGCAAATTTTCTTAGTTCGCCAATTAATTGTCTTCTCTTCCTTCCCATGCTTACCGAGGTTACGAGTAAAACAATGATGATTAAAGAAATTGGTGTTCAAAAATTACATCTAATGTGCAGTAGTTTTTGTCTTTATTCCTCCCTGAACTCAACTGAATGACATATATAACAATTTGGCACGCTATAAGCCCAGAAGCTCCAAAAGGGAAAATAGCCCGGTGAAGAAAAAAAACGAGGTAAAATGAAATATTTTAAGAACAGTAACCATATCAAAATAAATATTTCGTATATAAACTATAAAAACTCTAACAAAACAAGAGGAAGAGAAATAAGATAGAATAGTGTGCCCGAGTGTACCCTCAAGCAAGAGAACTTTAACCCAATAGTGGAAGACCATGGTACATATATATATATATATATATATATATATATATATATATATATATATACATATACATCTGTGTGTGTTACGGCTGGTAAGCCATACAACCGTTCGAGTCCCAAACTCACCTGTTAGTTTTTACAGTAAATCCGATCCATCTTGGAAATATTAACACCCAAGTTCTACGCAGTTAAAATAATCCCAGACAGAAATATACAAAACACTACCCAAGAACTAGAGAACAATAGTTTAATTTTGGAGTGTCCTTCTTCTAAAAGAGCTGCTTACCATAGCTAAAGAGTTTCTTCTACCCTTACCGAGAGGAAAGTGGCCACTGAACAATTACAGTAAGGTAGTTAACCTCTTGAGAGAAGAAGAATTGTTTGGTAATCTGTTGTCAAGTGTATGGAGACAGAGGAGAATATGTAAAGAATAGGCCGGACTCTTCGGTGTATGTATAGGCAAAGGAAAGATGAACCGTAACCAGAGAGGAGGATCCAATGTGGTACTGGCTGGCCAATCAAAGGACACCATAACTCACCAGCGGTAGCATCTCAAATGTATGTATGTATATATACTATATATACACATATACACACATATATATACAGTATATATGTACAGTATATATATATATATATATATATATATATATATATATATATATATATATATATATATATATACATATAAAGCTAAATATCCATAAAGGTTACTCTATCTACACAGACCCTTTCCAATAATAAATGCATATTTATAGACTAATACGTTTCTTCTTATCACAACGATAAAAACAAAAATGTCGAGATACAATCAATCGACTGTATGCACATTATAGATTGGGAGAGAAATGGTATAAGAATGCCATTTTAAATGTATGGCAGAACACATCTTCCCAGCTGGTTCCCATTTTTATATGGGGTTGCCGTTACGGATGAGCCGTTTCCATCTTTTTCTATTCTGCGCTTCTGCCTCATCAATCCCCTCCTCCTGTAAGTCTCCTCTCACATCTCTTTCTTGGTCTCCCTCTTCTTCTTCTTCCTTGAACCTCCATCTCCATAGTATGTCTCCCAACGTTTGTCCACATTCCCAAATTAATTTCTGGAGTGTTAAGGGGTAGCATATGTATTCTTATAAGGAATTTAAGCCACAACGACGTTGGAACTAAAAAAACAAGAATTTTATAGACAACCGTAGATTAATTAATTTCTCATGAAAAAAACAAAACCAACTAATTTCCTTTTCATGACTGAGTTTCTAATAACTCTAAAACCTTTGGGCACCTAGTAACCAGTAAGTTACTAGGAAGTAAATTAATAAAGAACAAGTGTTTAATCATCTATAAATATATATACATATATATATATATACACACACACACACACACATATATATATATATATATATATATATATATATATATATACACACATATATATACATATATATATATATATATATATATATACATATATATTTCCTGTCAAGTTCAAGTTGAGACGGAGTAGTTATACCCTGGTGAGAGAGGGTTACCCAAGAAGTACACTAGGAAACTACACTCTCCCACAAATTGCTGAACTATAAAAGTAATAAGGCTACCCCAGCTAGCTTGAACCATTTTAAAGTTGCATTTCACCTGGGATGATCATAGTTTTCAGAGACAAATCAGTGCCTCCATTCCTTAATTCACCTTCCCCAAAGCACAAAGTACAATTACCCGTCTTGCAAGGTAATTCCTCCCAGCTTCCATTTGCTTGGAGGAGAAAATCATTCCGAGAGTATTGTCGAAGTAATTCATGTCCCTTACAGACTCCCATCAAAGGTCTCTTTAAAAAGTATTCATGGACAAAATATGGTGATTGTAAGAGTTGGTGAAATACGAATATTCTTAAAGGCAGCAATTTTTAGTGCGAAAGTCACAGTCAATATGCCACCGACATTAAACATGTTAAATGAAAGGTTCGTGTGTGTTTACAGACCCCATGAATCTGAACCCTCAATTTCAACTTATGTCTAAGTCCTCACGCTAATGAAAAAAAATATGGAAAATTCACAGATGGACAATTTCTTTCATGGATCCTTTGCATTATGGTCTAACCTTGTACCAAATCTCTCATATATAATAAAGAGTAAGTTACAACTCGAAGTGCAATGGAAAGAATAATTATGGGAATAACACTTAAGACAGAAAAAGAGCAACATGTATACTAGAGCACACTAAGGTAGAGGATATTCTAAAAAAAAAAAAATAAACATGGCCAGGGCATATAATGAGAAGGATAGCTAATAGAGGAACATTATGAACAACAGAATTGATCATAAAGATTGCAAAAGAAGCAGGGGAAGGAAGAGATGATGGATTGATGAGCTAAGAAAATTTGCGGATATAGACTGAAATAGAAAGACCAAAAACAGATGCGAATGGAAGGACATCATCCTCATTATTTACAACCAGACTATACGGACCAGATCCCTCATTATGAAAAACAGCCCGGACCCTCTTGCAAGACTTTCTGAAGAGGTCAAACGTTGATTATTCCTATAAATGCCCAATCCCTGGATGTCCCGGATGTTAAATTGGAATGACAATGATGAGACTCCAAAAGATTGTCCTGCCCCGTCCAACAGGGAGCCATCAATACCCACCAGCTCCTCACTCATAACATGAACATGGTTCGAGAGGACACCATAAAGAATACTAAGATAATCGGCAGTTCCCTGGACGGCAGGAGGCTTAGGATCCTGGAAGCCCTGCACAACCAATAAGAAAGACCTAACCTGGACAAAACCCAGAGGATCTTCCTCCTTCCCTCCTGTTGAAGGTACACCTTCAATCAACCTTGTAACAATGATGATGGTGACAGCAATGAGCGGTCCGACAGCCAGCTTGCCTGCGACTGAGACTCTCCCATTGAAAACCTCAACTAATCCGCAAGCAGCTCTGGACTCCCTGGATTCAGACTCAGAGCGGCTGAAAAGATTGCCTGACTTCGAGCCCGGCTCAGGCAGCATATTGGCCAATCATCACACTACTCTGGGAGCCCTGTCTTGGCCTAACCAAACACTGATTCCACCCAAAATTAACGTTTGTGAGCGGAGTAGCGAACCCATCCTCGGCAAGCGCCTCAGCCAAGGGGAGAACAGCTCCTTCCCAGACCAGATACAGATTTCGTCCACGAGGACCAATCAGTGACGAGCGACTGATGTAACAAGCCAACCAAGACATAAATAAGGAACCTACTCATCATTTCTTATCCATGCTTTGCCTGACGATGAGAGGAGACACTCGGCACCTTCTCATAACACGTAGCAGTCACATTTTACTTTATTGTACCGATCTTAACTAGTTTACTTTAGTAAAATCATAGATTTTTCTATACCTTTTGCTCTTCTTTACCGATGTGTAACAGCACAGATACTGACAGAATGCAGTACTGACAAGAAAATGGAAAGACGAGCAATAGAAAAGCTCGACTCCAAAACTAATGCTACCGAGGTAACAACTGTCTTCAATGAAATAAAAATAATACTAAAAATATAGATGTAATGATTGAAGGACTATGCTTTTCCACAGGATCGCCTTTTAATTCACACAGCTTACAAAGATTACAATCAACTAGAAATTATGAAAGATTTGTTTTTGTGCCACAACATTACAGCATAAGTATGTTACTGTTATATACATACCTAGTTAGATATCATATATATTTTTGAGAAACAGTGCTTAAAATACAGTCTACCACATTGAATGAGTTATTTCCCCTTCTAATGGGTAGAAGTATGCACTGTCAAAACTACTGCCTTCTCAGTCAGAAGCAAAGGAATAGCTGCAAGTAATACTTTATATTACTCTTTGTTTCAAGTGAATACAAGTCCACAAAATCATGGTAAGCTACATTAGTTTGTGAAATTTGTATCTTTGTACGCTTTTGTTATACCCAATAGCATTACTGTATATTCTTAAATCATAGCATAGCTCTACAGGCATTAGCCTTACAGGTTTTTCCTTTTGTTTCAGTTATCTCAATCAATGTCTCATGGTTTTTTTATCAGAATATACTATATGACAGACCATGGAATGTTATTTATTCCTAAATTGAGCATTCAACACAGAAAGGGGCTGCAAACAACATACAGGATCTAATGAGCCACCGTCACAAAGCATTTTAGGAAATACGAACCTGTTTATTATTTTCTTAAAAATATTTGTGTACCATTGTTTTCTCTGCTGAATAATCATCCCGAAATAGCTTACTGTTTACACAAAAACCTATCTTGATTGGGGTTTTGTAGGTCCTGTTTGCAGACAGTAGTTTAACCCATAACAGGACCCGGAGGCTTCGAGCTACTTTGGGCCCCTTGACATCCCCAAGTGGCATCCCCATATTTCACTCTCTCTTTTGTACAATTTATTACAATATTATTACAATTGAAATAAAAAAAGATAGCTTTTACATTTAATACTAAAAGAAAAAAAGTTGCATAGGCCCCTGCTCTTGGTGAGCCCCTAATCAGTCTTATGGATAATGCGGACCTGTTTGCAGAAAAGGTACATCTCAGTCATGCAATTTGAGTACTTTTGCAAAGGTAAACCCCAGTCATACATATATATATAAAAAAAAAAAAAAAAAAAAAACTCCACCGAACTATTTTGTGTAGCCTTTTAAAGGTTTAGGTTTAAATCCCACTCATGAATGGAAGAGGTAAGAGGGAGTGACAATGTCCTAGCAGGACACTGCCCTAGAAACTGAGCATATATCCATATGATCATCTCCCAGGGAGGGCCAGGCATTGGCTGCTGATGACTCAGGAGGTAGACCCATACACTGTTAAAAATAGGCATTAAAAAAAACCGATAACTTTCTGGCAACAATTATTCCAGAATTTTTACCGTTTTAAAAACGGATAAATTGACGTAAAGGATTGATATTACTGCCACCAACCCATGGAAAATAATAACAAAGTAGAGTAAAATTACGGTCGCTTGTATTTTACTGAAACACGGTTGAGAACTATATTTGCACGGAGAATTTCCGATTAAAATTACGGGTTTTTTTTTCTGACAATGTAGGCTCGCACAAACCCCCAATTCTTTAGCTCACAAGGATAGCGAGGTTGCAGACATTACGATAAACTATCGAGTTCTCTGTCTTTATTGATATACAGCGAATAAATAAGCAATTCTTTATTTCAGCCTTGTTAAATGTAATATGATGTTTGCTGGTGATTGAGCTGGACTCAATCTCCCGGCCAACAGAACGACAGACGCAGACGTTTCCAATCGGGCATCAAAGGGCAAACAGAAACGTGACAGGTATAGTATCTGTTTAGCATAACAATTGCCTTCACGACTTTCAGCCTTCACAAATGAAATAAAGTGCCATCTTAAACGTTTATACAAACTGTACAGACTCAAATAAATTAGCAAAAAACTCCTAAAATCGAGCACATATTGAAAAAAAACTAACTTAAAAGGGGTAGAGGGAGAGAGAGGGAGTGGTCATGCCCTGGTGAGAGAGGATACCACGAGAATAAAAATATATTAGGTAAGAGTAATCAGAACTATATATATATATATATATATATATATATATATATATATATATAAATATATATATATATATATATATATATATATATATATATATATATACATATTCGAACAATACTTCATGGGTGGATTTATTATGGAACCTAGTTTTTTCTTCTTTTCTTCCTGTATTCAAAATTTTCATTGACCAACAGCCTGTCATGTCAAGCCATTGTAAATCTTGTGAACAATAAAAGTCTCGAGCAAAGTTTATAGTAGCCGAACTAACTGCAATATTGTTGACATTTAGAAATAAAAAAAATTCGTGTGAAGTTCTTCTAAAGGTTTACACCCCACTTCTACCTGCTTCCATTTCCACGAAGAAAAGTCCCTTCTTATGAATTTCATCAGATAATTTATATTACAGTTCCATTACTAAAGTCAACTGGACACGAGATAAAGTTATGAAGAATACCTGTGACAATTTCTACAAGTGTCAAGATGAATCTTGTTGAAAAGCTCGTGTTAACTCTAACGTTTTGGGCCATCAGCCATCATTGGATGGCAATCCCTAGCTAGCAATTTGGAAGTATCAATCCATCTGGATGTAGAAGATACCTCAATTGATATCATCATTAATTTCTAAATTTATTGGTATGTAGCAAGTACACTCAAGTAGAGATCTCTAACTATTGACTCAATGATGGATCGTAAAATGTTTCTCTTTCTAGAAGATGTTCTAAGTGATCTTGAGATGTTTTATAAACCCAGAAAAACAAGGAAAGAATAAAAATTATAAATAAGAATAAGATATATACGCATTATTGAAGCAAAAACTGAAGACAATAGTCGTTGACAGAACTTTATCTTCTTTCCCATCGTTATCCCTAGATTAAGGAGTCGATCACCTGATGACAGTAGCATCAGACATGTTTTTCATAAAAGATAAAGAGTCTGTTCATATTATATATCTCTACATTCAATTGCTGTTATTAATAAAAGAGAAAGGGATTTAAGTCAACAAGGTCTAAATGAAATTTCAAGTTAACGAGGCTTTATCCAATATTATCTCATTTAAAGGATGGATAGTGGGGAGAGAGTGAGGAGGGGTTGTGAGGAGTCTGTTAAAGAGGGTGGGGGAGATTGAGAGGAAGGCAAAGCATTATATGGCGAGATAAGGTGAAGGATGATATGGAGAAAAGATGTTTGGTGGAAGTGGATGCCTTTGATAGAAGGTATTGGAGAGGCCAACAAACCCATTAATATAAGGATAACGGTGGGAAAGAAGATGATTCAAAGCTATATAAATGTGAACATTTAATAAGAATACTGGTGGTTTACTTTTCCTCTGTTATGTATTAGATGTTACCCACTACAGGCTTTTAAAATCCATGAACTTAATTGATTACTTAAGTCAAAAGGGGATTGTTGGATATTAAGATAAAGTAAAAAATTTGGATATCAAGAGTAGAGTGGTTCCGAATGGAGACGCACCTCTTCACGACACTATTCACAGAAGATAGCCCACTTTGCCTAATAGACTGAGCCCAAGGATCTCCTATCTATTATTATATAACAATTTAGTCAATAATACCATCTACAATAATGTACAACATTTGATCTCTTATTTCAATTTTCATAAAGGTTATGATATTGCACTCTGATTTTTTTTATATTTATTAAATTTGATATCAATTCACAATGAAATTAAAGTAGGCTTTAATTTTGAATTTTGACATAATATCAATTGTCATATTTTCAAAAAATTATCCCTGATGACAGTAAATTGAAACGTCTGACATCACTTAATGATGGTGACCGTCGTGGAAAACTTTAACATGAGCGAATTTGATGTTTGTGGTCTCGTCAAAGACACGTCTGTCTGGGATGCTGCGGTCCAATGGGAAGCCCATGGGACGCTTGTCGGGATACATTTCCCCGTGAACACCGCAGAGGGCGTGGGTACCGCCATGCTCGGAGTCATCGTCAGAATGTGTCAAATCGTGTTTGCCATCAGTGACAGCCAACCAGACGGAAAATTCCATACCGTCCTTCATTCCCTGGGGCAACAGCATCCTATTAGGGATACCACAGGACCTTTCGAATTCGTGCATATCAAAGCTACCACTATCAGCAGCATCGATGAGTGACTGGAAGCTTGGTACATCAGGAACTGTCACTGAAGATTCGCTTGACTTCCTTACAATGTGATTACCTCCAGGAGCCACTGTCACACAAAAAAAATTTGCATTAATAACTAGAATTTATAGAAAAATATATTTGCAGTATATACAGTTTTGTTAGAAAAAAACATATTATAATCATAATATTATTGAACATTTTCTATTTATGAATATGATGTATATTTCTAAAATGACTTGAAGGCAATACTCACATTTCTTCCAGAACTTGTCCATTTCAATGCAGTGCCAATGACCATTGGTGTAATCAAACTTTTCACCATTGCTGTCATAATCTGGGCATAAGAAGACACGGAAAGTACCAAGGACTTCAGCTCCATTATTATTGTTGACATCAGCAACAAAGGAGAAGTCATTGTGGTTGAGGCGGTCAACATGGGCTTTGAGGTCAATTTCTGCAATACCCTCTGCACTGTCTACTGCATTACGCAGATCAAACTCATAATGCTCAAAGTAAGTCTTGAGCTCTCCCTCAACACCCACACTCTCAATCTCAACACCAGGGAAATCCAGGTCCTCATGAGTGTAGGGAGGAAGGGAATCTTTGTGTTCCTTAAAGATGTTATCCATGTATTTATGAAGTCTGAAGAATGTGGGATCACGGGTGGCGGTTTCAAAGTGTTCCATTACACCTGGAGGCATGTTGTATTTTCCATGAGGGTCTCCTTGACGCCCAAGCATCATGTGAGCCATGTTATGGAGAGCACCATAATACTGAACATTGGGACTGTACATAGATGATTCAATAATGTCTCCAAGTTTATCAATGCCGCTGTCATTCATGATGTCAATGACTTTACCATCCTTATCAGTGATATATCCATGAGCAATAGCATCATGAATACGGCTATCCATGATGATCATGTCACGAACTCGAGCTACTCCATCAACGTCTTCAAAGTGGATGTGATCAGGACGAGCAGGGAATTCACCTCCATATTTATAGATAGTGTGTGGAGCAAAGCCTTCTTCTACTGGCTTATCCCATTGAAGTTCATCTACCATATCCAAATGGTTGGAGAGACGTTCATTGTCAAAGCGAACAGTCAACTGATGATGTACCCAAAAGAAGAGTTCTCCCTTGCGGTCTAAATGATGTCCATATTTGTCTTCCCACCAGAAGGGGAAATCCATATGCCATGTAACGTGATGCACATTCATACCGATATCCTCTCCAAAATAGGCCACACGCTGTTCCTTGTTCTTCTTAGTGCCAGTGAATTCCATGTGGAAATTGCCTGGTTGATTTGTCATTTTTGCCGTGTAAGCCTTCTGGATAACTTCACTGTTTGTGAACATGTGAGGAGTAACCTCATACAGAGGAGGGAGGACGATGCCATGTCCAAGATCAGAGTGAATAACAGCAGTGTAAACGGCATACACAAACTCTCCTTCATTCATGTGTTCTCGCCAGTAAGCAGCATTGTGAACAGCACAGTCCCAGTCCTTGCACTGCATAAACACATCAAACAGCATAAGAGCTTCTTCCCTCTGACGTTCGTTGAAGAGAGAGAACCAGTGGTGCTGCTCTAGCAGTCTGTGGTCCTTGAATTCTTTGGCTAGCCGATGGACAGCTTCACCTCCATCCTTGTAAATTGAGGTGTCTGCCTCAGGATCAAACGATGATGCATATCCTTTTAGGTCGTCAAAATGGAGGTGATCATAGATCTTCCACAGCAAGTGGTTCACATCCTGTTGCCTTTTTGCCAAAGGGACATCTGAGGAAATAATACAAGGAAATTTCTCATTCATTTCAAATTGAGACTTATTTGCAACTTCTCTCTTCTGAGAGGACTCACATAATGGAGTTTGACAAATCTAAACAATATATCTTGATTAGTATAATCAGAATTTTCTTTCTCATATATTTCTCCCTGTCCTTTACAGATAAATAAAAAAACAAAAAACAAAAGATATGCCCGAGAAAAAGGTCCGACACAGAAAAACTTCATGTTTTATTGATAAATTCTCAGTTCCGATTATATCCTCTGCATGTTGAAAATGAAAACCTACAAGATGGTGCTTAATTTTTTGTTTATAATTTCTCAAACTGTAAGGAAAGTATAACAGTGTTGAACAAAGAATATTATTCAAAATTGTCGTTTATCATGACACTAATCATAGTATATTGAATCTATTCAAATACAAGGCCTTACTTATGAAGACATTTTGACATAGTTGATGTCAGGTATTGTATATAATGAAGGAATATTTGTCTCTGAAACTAGTAAGGAGTACTCACCAGCGGCGGCCAGAGCCACAATAGCGCACAAGACTAACACCTTCATTGTGATGTGCCGAAAACAGTGACTCTGTCCAGCCTATATACCTCACCTGCTGCTTGCCGGCTAAGGCAAAGGTCGATGCAACAGGTGATAGAAGACATTGCTGGCGATGCAAGAGTCAAGTGCAACTCAGGTTGTTGCTAACCTGGTAATCAAGATAGACAACTTCTCTTGTGGTTTAATTAGATCAAACTCTGGATCTTTTGAGGCCTTTTTTTCCATATCTCTCTTTGAAGAAAAATTCAACCCAAGAAAATTGAATGTGATAGCAACTGGCATCGGCGAATTTACTTTGATCTTTCCCTTTGCGAGGAATGAAAATATTCAAAATTATTTAAACTGGGCTTCTGGTACATGGAAGCAAATGTTATACAATGCCCCGTCCGTTTCACCATAAAAAACAATTAATTCATCTTCTTTCGACCGTGAGAGAGAGAGAGAGAGAGAGAGAGAGAGAGAGTTTCTTCCTTTATGAAAGATATAGTTTCACATAACAAAAGTATAGAACCATATAACATTATATGGGACTAAACGGGAGCTGTATGAAAATCAAATGATTGTAATATTTCGGTTGATAATGAAGAGACAAGCCACTAAAATAATCGAAAGAAAACTATTGGGATGAAAGACCTTCCCCCCACCTCTCTCTCTCTCTCTCTCTCTCTCTCTCTCTCTCTCTCTCTCTCTCTCTCTCTGCACACACACACACACACATATATATATATATATGTGTGTGTGTGTGTGTATATGTATATATATACTACTGTATATATACACACATAATATATATATATATATATATAAATTAAAAAAATTTAAACAATAGACCTGAGAAATTACCGCTCAGTAATTTTACTCTAAGTAATATTTAAAAGTTTAAAAAGATCATATTACGCGGAATAGAAACACAGCTAGACTAATCAACCAAGGGAGCAGTCAGGAATTAGAAGTGGGCATTCAACAACTCGCCATATCCATGCGATTAAATAGCTTGTGACAAGCCGAGAGAAGGTTGTGACTCAAAGGCAGGATGAAAGCAAGTGAGTAACTTTATTACAGACACACTCTTTTATATATATAGACTCCAGGCAAAAAACCCATAAAAAACATAACAGGCAATTTCATGTTCAAACCGACACTGCACTGGTTAACAGTTAATGGTGAGAAAAACAGACATGTTATTTCAGGTTCTTATTAGTGCGAGGGGAGAGCGAAGATACAAGCATAATATATACACAAAATGAAATGTTGTTACTATGTACGATCGTGTGACACACGGTTGGAACATGGCCCCCCCCCTAAAAATGACATACTGTACATGTTAAATAGGGCGCCCTGATCTGGAGTGGTAGTAGCAAAACTGCGGCCGATGAGCGGCAGTGAGTGGCTGTAGAAGTCGTTGGTTGGGGCACGAGCGAGTGGTGGATGATGGGTGGTTTTGTTGCCGCTCCGGCTCGTCACGGGGTAGGCGTATGTGTCCTACGGCATTCACAGGTGTGTGTGTCCTACGGCAATCACGTCAGCTTCGGTTGAAGTTGAATAGGTGTCCTCTTCGTCAGGAGTGGAGGCGTTGATGGATGTCTTGAAGGTCGTGAAGTGGCTGTCCATAAGGGCGTCGGCTTTGGTCATCAAGTCCTTTATGGGTAATCTGTCGACATCGGGTATGGCAGCGCGTACAGGTTTGGGTAAACGGCTTACCCGAAGGGCACGAAGTAGGTTAACCTCACGAGGAGAGCCGTCTGCGGCAGGTTGCAGGCGAGTGATACTGGTCATTTCCCCGAGGGTGAGCGAAGCCCTTTGGTCCCCCAACGGTTGTTGAGAGAGCTGAAAAAGCTTTGCTATACAGGCGGCTCGCGACGGCGAGTACTGCTGCAGAAGGTATGCTTTGAGGGCGTCATAGTAACGCTGAGAGGGGGGGGGGGGAGGAAGGAGGAGCAAGTCGCTCCAGGCTCACCAATGTGACAAGCTGAGAGAAGGTTGTGACTCAAAGGCAGGATGAAAGCAACTGAGTAACTTTATTACAGAACACTCGTTTTTACATACAAACACTCCAGGGAAAAAGGGCATACAAAAGATAACAGGCAATTTCCTGTTCAAACCGACACCGCACCGGTTAACAGTTAACGGTGAGAAAAACAGACATGTTATTTCAGGTTCTTATTAGTGCGAGAGGAGAGCGAAGATACAAGCATAATATATACACAAAATGAAATGTAGTTTCTATGTACGATCGTGTGACACACGGTTGGTACAAGCTATTATAAAAATCAACAGAGTATGATTAATTATCAAAAGCATTAACATTATCAAAACTATTAGAATTATCATACACTATGTAGGGTATTTATAAACGATGTGGAAGCTTTTGATTTTGTCTAAACTTTAGCAGTAATGAAAGCCATTTAAAGACAAGGAATAGATGAATCCTAAGTTATAAAACTTGAATATATCTATATGGGAAAGTACAGCAATCCTAAAACTACACAAAGATATTAAGAAAATTCCAATTGAGTAAGGGGTTAGAAAGGGAAACTCCATCTTAACTAAATTAATCACAGCATGCCTAGAAGTAGATCTTAAAAATTTACATTAGGAAAACATTGGAATTAACATTATTTGGGAATACCTTAACAACTTAAGATTAACATCTGACATAGTTCTATTTTGTGAATCACGGGAGGAATTGTAAATGATAGAAGATTTGAATAGAGAAAGCAAAAATGTAGTACTGAAAATGAATATGAGTAAAATTGAGATTATGTGTAATGAAAAAGAAGAGAGACAACAAATAAGGGTTTTGGAAAAAACTCAAGAGATTGTTAAAGAATATACATACTTAGGATGGACAGTAGCTGTTTCCCAAGGACAAGAACACGAAATAAAAAGGATAAGCATGGAATGGGGATTGTTTAGTAAACAAACTGAGATTATGAGACATAAAATGCCACTCTCTCTATAAAGAAAATTATTTAATCAGGTGGTCCTACCATTATTAACTTATCCACCAGAAACTTGGAGCCTTCCCAAATCCTTAGAATATAAGATTGTTACAACTCAAAGAGCAATTTAAAGAATAATAATGGGATTAACACTAAGAGACATAAAGAGGAACATTGATAAGAGAGTAAACTAAAGTAAAGGATATTCTAACTAGTAAGAATAAGAAATGGACGGAAGCAAGACAAATAATGAAAATGACATATAATAAAGAGTGAAAAAGAATAACAGAATGGGTCCCAAGAGATTGCAAACGAAGCAGGGGAAAGATAAAAAGACAATGAATTGACGAGCTACGAAGATTTTTGGGTATAGACAAGCATAGAAAGACCATAAACAAACGGGAGTGGAAGGACATGTTTGAGGCCTTTGTCCTAAGTGAACTAGAAACAAATAATGATAATGATGATATATATATATATATATATATATATATATATATATATATATATATATACTCCCCTATATAATAAATAGCAAATGTCTGGCTGCATGTAAATATATATTCCTTTCCTGTCATGCTGAGTTACAGGGGGAGAAGGAGCAGTCATATCTAAGTGAGATGGGGTACCCCGTGAGGTACACTTGGAAACCATAGTCTCCCACAAATTTCTGAAACAGTAGGTTGTACCTAGGAAAGGGGAAAGGGTGGGAAGGGTTGAATCTGTGTGTGTGCGCATCTAATTATTTAGATGTAATTTTTTACAGATCACGTACGTTAGCAGATATATAATACTCTACATGTAGGAACCCACAATAAAAAAATTGTTTTGTGATTTGGGATATCTGCTGAGTTTCGTATAAACGGAAATATTACATTTGCACTTACGAGTTCAGGTCATAGAGTTCACTGGGTCCACGAACCCGTTCAGCAACGAGGTGTGAATAGCAGAAAACACCACTGTAACATTATTAACAGTTAGCAGAGGCTGGGCAGCACGTTAAAAGGTGGTGGTAACTAGGGTTAAGGAGGAGGCTTCCTATGAAGTGGTTGTAGCTATGGCGTCGATGAGACACCGCAAAGCTCTGCATGTAATATTTACAGTGGAAGAGTGCGCGCTGGTCGTGCAACCTTACACTACGTGGACCAAACTATGTCTTGTCCCGTGAAGCACAGTCTCATAAATGGAAACTGTCTCTTGGAGACTATCTCTTTCATCAATTGTCTAGTAATTCTTCCTCTTGGACACTTTATCTTCAATCAATTTGCCTTGTAAATCTTCCTCTTGGAGTCTTTCTCTTCAATCAATTTGCCTTGTCATTCTTCCTCTTGGAGTCTTTCTCTTCAATCAATTTTTCTTCTAATTCTTTCTCTTGGAGTCTTTCTCTTCAACCAATTAGTCTTGTAATTCTTCCTCTTAGAGTCTTTATCTTCCATCAATTTGCCTTTTCATTCTTTCCCTTTGAGTATTTTTCTTCCATTAATTTGCCTTGTAATTCTTCCTATTGGAGTCTTTCTCTTCAATCAATTTGCCTTGTCATTCTTCCTCTTTGAGTCTTTCTCTTCCATCGATCTGCCTTGCAATTCTTCCTCTTTGAGTCTTTCTCTTCAATCATTTTTTCTTGTAATTCTTCCTCTTCGAGTCTTTCTCTTCCATCAATTTGACTTGTCATTCTTCCTCTCTGAGTCTTTCTCTTCTAACAATATGTCTTGCAATTCTTCCTCTTGTATTCTTTCTCTTCAATGAATTTGTCTTGTAATTCTTCCTCTTGGAGTCTTTCTCTTTCATCAATTTGCCTTGTCATTCTTTCTCTTGGAGTCTTTTTCTTCCATCAATTTGCCTTGTAATTCTTTCTCTTGAAGTCTTTTTCTTTCATCAATTTGCCTTGTCATTCTTCCTCTTAGAGTCTTTCTCTTCCATCAATTTGCCTTGTTTTTCTTCCTCTTGGAGTCTTTCTCTTAAATCAATTTGTCTGGTCATTCTTTCTCTTGGAGTCTATTTCTTCCATCAATTTTCCTTGTCATTCTTACTCTTGGAGTCTTTTTCTTCAATCAATTTGCCTTGTAATTCTTCCTATTGGAGAATTTCTCTTCAATCAATATGCCTTGCAATTCTTCCTCTTGGAGTCTTTTCTTTAATCAATTTGCCTTGTAATTCTTCCTCTTAGAGTCTTTGTCTTCCATCAATTTGCCTTGTAATTCTTTCTCTTGGAGTCTTTTTCTTCCATCAATTTGCCTTGTAATTCTTTCTCTTGGAATCTTTCTCTTCCATCAATTTGCCTTGTCATTCTTCCTCTTGGAGTCTTTTTCTTCCATCAATTTACCTTGCAATTCTTCCTCTTTCAGTGTTTCTCTTCAATCATTTTTTCTTGTAATTCTTCCTCTTGGAGGCTTTCTCTTCCATCAATTTGACTTGTCATTATTCCTCTCTGAGACTTTCTCTTTTATCAATATGTCTTGCAATTCTTCCTCTTGTATTCTTTTCTTCAATCAATTTGTCTTGTAATTCTTCCTCTTGGAGTCTTTCTCTTCCATCAATTTGCCTTGTCATTCCTTCTCTTGGAGTCTTTTTCTTCCATCAATTTGCCTTGTAATTCTTTCTCTTGAAGTCTTTTTCTTTCATCAATTTGCCTTGTCATTCCTTCTCTTGAAGTCTTTGTCTTCCATCAATTTTCCTTGTTATTCTTTCTCTTGGAGTCTTTTTCTTCCATCAATTTGCCTTGTAATTCTTTCTCTTTGAGTCTTTCTCTTCCATCAATCTGCCTTGTAATTCTTCCTCTTTGAGTCTTTCTCTGCAATCAATTTGTCTCTTGTAATTCTTCCTCTTGGAGTATTTCTATTCAACCAATTTGTCTTATGATTCTTCCTCTTGGAATCTTTCTCTTCCATCAATTTGCCTTGTAATTCTTCCTCTTTGAGTCTTTTTCTTCCATCAATTTACCTTGCAATTCTTCCTCTTTCAGTGTTTCTCTTCAATCAATTTTCCTCGTAATTCTTCCTTTTGCAGGCTTTCTCTTCAATCAATTTGCCTTGTAATTTTTCCTCTTGGAGTCCTTCTCTTCCGTTAATGTGCCTTGTCATTCTTTCTCTTGGAATATTTCTCTTCCATCAATTTGCCTTGTCATTCATTCTCTTGGAATCCTATTCTTCCATCAATTTCTCTTATAATTATTCCTCTTGGAGGCTTTCTCTGCAATCAATTTGCCTTGTAATTCTTCCTCTTGGAGGCTTTCTCTTCCATGAATTTGCCTTGTAATTGTTCCTCTTGGATAATTTCTATTCAATCAATTTGCCTTGTCATTCTTCCTCTTGGAGTCTTTCTCTTCCATCAATTTGCCTTGTTTTTCTTTCTCTTGGAGTCTTTCTCTTCCATCAATTTGCCTTGTCATTCTTCCTCTTGGAGTCTTTCTCTTCCATCAATTTGCCTTGTCATTCTTTCTCTTGGAGTTTTTCTCTTTCATCAATTTGCTTTGTCAATCTTTCTCTTAGAGTCTTTTTCTTCATTCAATTTACCTTGCAATTGTTCCTCTTGGAGACTCTCTCTTCAATCTATTTGCCTTGTAATTCTTCCTATTGGGAGTCTTTCTCTTCCACCAATTTGTCTTGTCATTCTTTCTCTTGGAGTCTTTCTCTTCTATCAATTTGCGTTGTCATATTTTCTCTTGGAGTCTTTTTCTTCCGTCAATATGACTTGTAATTCTTCCTCTTGGAGGCTTTCTCTTCAATTAATTTGCCTTGTAATTCTTCCTCTTGGAGTCTTCCTCTTCTATCAATTTGCCTTGTCCAACTTTATCTCGTTTAGTTACCCCCATTATAAGCTATATGATTGTGCACATTTAATAGGAATACTAGCGGCTCACTTTTCCTTCTCTTAGATATTAGATATTTCTCACAACAGCTTTTTAAAATCCATGCTTTTAATTGACTTCTTGAGTCAAAAGCAGAAGGCTGGCTATTTAGATGAAGTAAGAATTTTCCAATTAGGAATAGAGTGGCTCCGAGTGAAGACACACTTCTTCCACGACATCAAGCACAGAAGACGGCCCTCTTCGCTTGATATACTGAGGTTGAGGACCTCCTATCTTTTATTATATAATAATTTAGTCAATAATATCAACTGTGATACATCAATTGTTCTCTTATTCTAACTTTCATGAATTATTTTCATATGAAACTATGGGTTTCATTCATGCTATACGGGTTATGAAAATTGAATTAAGATTTTTATCATTTATTAAGTTGAATATCAATTTACAATTGAATTAAAGCAGGCTTTAATTTTGAAATTTGACATAATACCAACTGTCATATATTCAAAAGACTATCACTGATGATAGTTAATTGAAATGTCTGACATCAGTTAATGATGGTGACCGTCGTGGAAAACTTTAACATGAGCGAATTTGATGTTTGTGGTCTCGTCAAAGACACGTCTGTCTGGGATGCTGCGGTCCAGTGGGAAGCCCATGGGGCGCTTGTCGGGATACACTTCTCCGTGAACACCGCAGAGGGCGTGGGTACCGCCATGCTCGGAGTCATCATCAGCATGTGTCAAATCGTGTTTGCCATCAGTAACAGCCAACCAGAGGGAGAATTCCATACCGTCCTTCGTTCCCTGGGGCAACAGCATCCTGTTAGGGATACCACAGGACCTTTCGAATTCGTGCATATCAAAGCTACCACTATCAGCAGCATCGATGAGTGACTGGAAGCTTGGTACATCAGGAACTGTCACTGAAGATTCGCTTGACTTCCTTACAATGTGATTAACTCCAGGAGCCACTGTCACACACAAAAAAAATTTGCATTAATAGCTAAAAAAAAATACATTTATAGAAAAAAATACATTTGCAGCATATACAGTTTTGTTAGAATAAACCTATTATAATCATAATATTATTGAATATTTTCTATTCCTGATCATCCTTTATTTCTAAAATGACTTGAAGGCAATACTCACATTTTTTCCAGAACTTGTCCATTTCAATACAGTGCCAATGGCCAGTGGTGTAATCAAACTTTTCACCATTGCTGTCATAATCTGGGCACAGGTAGACACGGAAAGTACCAAGGACTTCAGCTCCATTATTATTTTTGACATCAGCAACAAAGGAGAAGTCATTGTGGTTGAGGCGGTCAACATGAGCTTTGAGGTCAATTTCGGCAATACCCTCTGCACTGTCTACAGCATTACGCAGATCAAACTCAAAGTGCTCAAAGTAGGTCTTGAGCTCTCCTTCAACACCCACACTCTCAATGTCAACACCAGGGAAATCCAGGTCATCATGAGTGTAGGGAGGAAGGGAATCTTTGTGTTCCTTAAAGATGTTGTCCATGTATTTATGAAGTCTGAAGAATGTGGGATCACGGGTGGCGGTTTCAAAGTGTTCCATTACGCCTGGAGGCATGTTGTATTTTCCATGAGGGTCTCCTTGACGCCCAAGCATCATGTGAGCCATGTTATGGAGAGCACCATAATACTGTACATTGGGACTGTACATAGATGATTCAATAATGTCTCCAAGTTTATCAATGCCGCTGTCATTCATGATGTCAATGACTTTACCATCCTTATCAGTGATATATCCATGAGCAATAGCATCATGAATACGAGTCTCCGTGATGATCATGTCACGAACTCGAGCTACTCCATCAACGTCTTCAAAGTGGATGTGATCAGGACGAGCAGGGAATTCACCTCCATATTTATAGATAGTATGTGGAGCAAAGCCTTCTTCTACTGGCTTATCCCATTGAAGTTCATCTACCATATCCAAATGGTTGGAGAGACGTTCATTGTCAAAGCGAACAGTCAACTGATGATGTACCCAGAAGAAGAGTTCTCCCTTGCGGTCTAAATGATGTCCATATTTGTCTTCCCACCAGAAGGGGAAATCCATATGCCATGTAACGTGATGCACATTCATACCGATATCCTCTCCAAAATAGGCCACACGCTGTTCCTTGTTCTTCTTAGTGCCAGTGAATTCCATGTGGAAATTGCCTGGTTGATTTGTCATTTTTGCAGTGTAAGCCTTCTGGATAACTTCACTGTTTGTGAACATGTGAGGAGTAACCTCATACAGAGGAGGGAGGACGATACCATGTCCAAGATCAGAGTGAATAACAGCAGTGTAAACGGCATACACAAACTCTCCTTCATTCATGTGTTCTCGCCAGTAAGCAGCATTGTGAACAGCACAGTCCCAGTCCTTGCACTGCATAAACACATCAAACAGCATAAGAGCTTCTTCCCTCTGACGTTCGTTGAAGAGAGAGAACCAGTGGTGCTGCTCTAGCAGTCTGTGGTCCTTGAATTCCTTAGCAAGGCGATGGGCGGCTTCACCTCCATCCTTGTAAATTGAGGTGTCTGCCTCAGGATCAAACGATGATGCATATCCTTTTAGGTCGTCAAAATGGAGGTGATCATAGATCTTCCACAGCAAGTGGTTCACATCCTGTTGCCTTTTTGCCAAGGGGACATCTGAGGAAATAATACAAGGAAACTTCTAATTCATTTCAAAATATGACTTGTTTGCACTATAAAATTCTCTGATAGCTTCTCTCTTCTGAGAGGACTCACATAATGGAGTTTGACAAAATCTAAACAATATATCTTGATTAGTATAATAAGAATTTTCTTTCTCATACCTTTCTCCCTATCCTTTACAGATCTTCAATTTAAAGAGAGCATATATAGTTACAGCAAAGAAGGAAGAATGTATGAATAAATATATAAAAAAAAACCACAAGATATGCCCGAGAAAAAGGTCCGACACAGAAAACTTCATGTTTTATTGATAAATTCCCAGTTCCGGTTATATCCTCTGCATGTTGAAAATGAAAACCTACAAGATGGTGCTTAATTTTTTGTTTATAATTTCTCAAACTGTAAGGAAAGCATAACTGTTGAACAAAGAATATTATTCAAAATTGTCGTTTATCATGACACTAATCATAGCATATTTTATCTATTCAAATACAAGGCCTTACTTATGAAGACATTTTGACATAGTTGATGTCAAGTACTGTATAAAATGAAGGAATATTTGTCTCTGAAACTAGTAAGGAGTACTCACCAGCGGCGGCCAGAGCCACAATAGCGCACAAGACTAACACCTTCATTGTGATGTGCCGAAAACAGTGACTGTCCAGCCTATATACCTCACCTGCTGCTTGCCGGCTAAGGCAAAGGTCGATGCAACAGCTGATAGATAACATTGCTGGCGATGCAAGAGTCAAGTGCAACTCGGAATGTTGCTAACCTGGTAATCAAGATAGACAACTTCTCTTGTGGTTTAATTAGATCAAACACTGGATCTTTTGAGGTCTTTTTTTCCATATCTCTCTTTGATGAAATAATAACCGAAGAAAATTGAATCTGATAGCAATTGGCATCGGCGAATTTTACTTTGATCTTGCCCTTGGCGAGGAATGAAAATATTCAAAAGAATTTGAACTGAGCTTTTGGTACATTACATGCAAGCAAATGGGATACAATACCCCGTCCGTTTCACCGTAAAGAACAATTAATTTATCACCCCACTTCTTTCGGCAGAGAGAGAGAGAGAGAGAGAGAGAGAGAGAGAGAACTTAGAGTTTCTAACTTTATGAAAGATATAGTGTCACATAAGAGAAGTATAGAACCATATAATATTATACGGGAGTTGTATAAAACTCAGATGTTTGTAATTTTTGGTTAAAATAATCGAAAGAAAATATTCCGAAGAAAGACCCCTTTCTCTCTCTCTCTCTCTCTCTCTCTCTCTCTCTCTCTCTCTCTCTCTCTCTCTCTCTCTCTCTCTCTCTCTCCAGAAACATACATATACAGTATGTGTGTATATACCCTATATATGTTTATACACACAATATATATATATATATATATATATATATATATATATATATATATATATATATATATACATACATATATATATATATATATATAAATTCGAAAAAATGTAAACACAAGACCTGAGAACTTACCACTCAGTAAGTTTACTCTCAGTAATATAAAATAAAAGTTTAAAAATATCATATTACCCCGAATAGAAAGACAGCTAGACTTTAATCTACAAAGAGAACAGCAGGAATTAGAATTGGGAATTTACTCATGATATCATATCCATGTGATTAAATAGCTGACAGAAAAATCAACATAGTATGAAAGATTATTAAAATTATCAAAATCATTAATATTATCAAAATTATTAGAATTATCATACACTATGTATGGTATTTATAGACTATAGGGAAGCTTTTGATTCTGTCTAAACTTTAGCAGTAACGAAAGCCACTTAAAGACAAGGAATAGATGAATCTTATGTTAAAACACTTGAATATATCTATACTGGGAAGTAAAGACATTCTAAAACTACATAAAGATATTAAGAAAATTCCAATTGAGTAAGGAGTTAGAACGGGAGTCTACATCTTAACTAAATCAATCACAGCATGCCTAGAAGTAGATCTTAGGAATTTAGATTAGGAAAACATTGGGATTAACATTACTTGGGAATACCTTAACAACTTAAGATTAACATCTGACATAGTTCTATTTTGTGAATCATGGGAGGAATTGTAAATGATAGAAGATATGAATAGAGAAAGCAGAAATGTAGGACTGAAAATGAATATGAGTAAAATTAAGATAATTTTTAAAGAAAAAAGAAGAAAGGCAACAAATAAGGGTTATGGAAAAACCTCTAGATATTGTTAAAGAATATATATAATTAGGACAGACAGTAGCTGTTTCCCAAGGACATGAGCCAGAAATAAAAAGGATAAGCATGGGATGGAGATTGTTTGGTAAAAAAATTGAGATTATGAAACATAAAATGCCACTGTTTCTAAAAAGAAAACTATTTAATCAGATGGTCGTACCAATATTAACTTGAGCATCAGAAACTTGGAGCCTTCCTAAATCCTTAGAATATATGATAGCCACAACTCAAAGAGCAATGTAAAAAATAATAATGAGATTAAGACTAAGACACACAAAAAGAGGAACATTGATAGGCGAGCAAATTATAAAGAAATGGACGTGAGCAGGATATATAATGAAAATGACAGACAATAGATGGTGAAAAAGAATAACAAAATGGGTCCCTAGAGATTGCAAACGATGCAGGGGAAAGATGAAAAGATGATGAATTGACGTGCTAAGAAAATTTTCGGGTATAGACTGGCATAGAAAGACCATAAAAGAACGGGAGTGGAAGGACACTTCTGAGGCCTTTGTCCGACCATGGACAAGCAACAAATGATATATATATATATATGTATATATATATGTATATATATATGTAATAGTTAGTTATTACATGTTTAAAACACATGACGTAATATGTCATTGTGGAAGAAGAAGCTAGCGTGAGATTTGCTGTAGTCAGACAAAATCATAACAGGATGCATTTTGCATCTCTCAGCAATGTAACATTTTTCTGAAGCATAAACACAAATGCATACCGTGTGAAAGATTGTGTCGCCACCGGATGCAGGTGTCTTCCTAGACGAATGTAAAGTTTACATATTGTGTTTAAATGCTGAGACAACTAAATATACGATATCTGTGATATCGATATTTTAGGCAGTTCTTATCTATACTTCACCTGAATTGGTCATCAGACCAAACCAGCTATACTCCTGTGATGGAGATGTTTAACACTGTTGTTTTTAGAGAATAAACCATTTCAAAGTTACCATGCTTGACTTTAATTCAAGACTCAACATCTCAAACAACACATACTCAATGTGTGTTAATAACAGTAGCACACTAATAAATGGTGGCAGCGCTAAAACTCTAAGAATCAGAGAAAGATCTTCAAGAAATTAACAATAAGACTCTAAGAATTAGAGGAAGATCTTCAAGAAACCAACAATAAAGCTGTAAAAACCAGAGAAAGATCTTCAAGAAATCAACAGTAATGAATCTACAATTTTGACTAAGTATCATAGTCCATCGAAGACTAAAACATTTAATGAATGTTATACATACAAACTGATGAACTGGATCTTCAATCAACATCCTAGGAAACCCAAGGACTGACGTTCAACGCTTACAAAACATATCCAGGAAGCACTACATTCAACGGAAATTGGACCGAAACATTCACCCAAACATCAAGAGAGAGAGAGGGAATCGGACCGACACATTCACCCAAACATCAAGAGAGAGAGAGGATATGACGATATCACACAGAACCATATAAAGCTAAGTACAATTTTCATATTCATTTCAGTTTGGGCAGTGAAGTATAGTTATCACGAGTCGTTAGTCGATTATTACCGGGGTGAGTGGTTTGCTAATCTTTTATTTTCCTTTCATTAAAGGAAACTGTGTTCAACTCCGAATTCTCATCTAGAATTTTTCTCTCTTTGTGCTAATTCCGTTTTCTTTCAGAAATTCTCGGGAATTGTCTTGGGATTAGTAGCATTGTTTTGGGGAATTTTGTTATAATCTTTATCATTGGGTGCTTATGCGTTTACGCAGTGGACGTCTGTATTCATATAGATATTTTGATAGAATTGCAAGGGGTAGAAGAGATAGGAAAAGAAATACAGTAGTCATGACACCCCCTGTGAGCCCCATCCCTGGACCTAGTGGCGTAGGACAGATTAATCCTCTCCTGATTGTGACGCTTGTAAATGCCAGGTCTGCAATCCTTCCTTTTCAGGGTCGGGTTAATGGGTTCTTGCCTCAAAATGTGGAGTCATGGATTTCATCCGTCGATGCCCATTTAAATGCCAAACAAATCGTAGACCCTTTTGTACAATTACAAGAAGCTAAAAGTTTTATAGATTTTTCAAAGGGGGATGCGAGTGCGTATTTGAGAGGTGTTTCATTTCAAGAAGCAGTTACCTGGGATGATTTCAAAGTTAGGTTACGGGCGGTCTATGGGGGTGAAGAAGCCTTGGATGTAGTATTAACGTTAAGAAATACACTTAATCAAGGCACTATGAATCGGCTTAATGTTATTGAGAGAGCAGCTCTCATAGCTGATAGGCTTAATGAATATCAAGATATTTTAGGTAATTCCACTTGGGTTACTAGAGATAACATCTCCGTGAAAGATTTTTTACGATTAATGTATTTAACTTGCATGACACTTATGTTGCCTGAAGCTTTAGTGCGGTGTTTTGATAAAAACAGATAAAAAAACACATGTCTAAGTGTCCTGATCTTGATTCCGTGTTAACTCAAGTTTTTGCAAAGAATGAAACAAAGCCACAACAAGTAAATGTAGTTAATAATAGTCAAGTTGCGGGAATGACGTGTTATAATTGCAAACGTCAAGGTCACTTGATCGCAGACTGCAGAACGAAATTCTGTTCGATACATAATAGTTCTACTCATTCATATAGTCAGTGCTACTCGCGAAGACACAACAGAATCCTAGAAATACACAGTCAATTCCACAGTCAGTTCCATATGGAAATAAAAAGAAAAATCCTCATTTTAACAATAAGAAGAAACAGCCAAACGTCAATGTAGTTCAGAATCCGAAACAAACAAACACTTCTTCGAATAACGCTGAGCCTGGGTCGTCAAACCAGACCTCGCAAGGTCAGACTAATTTTCAGAATGTGCAGAGCAAAGCAAATACCACATAATTAAATCCAGAGGGGAAGAGAGTGATGTTGGGTCAAGGTCATTCATGTCAACATCAATAGTATTAAATAATCAATTTAATGTTTTATCAGATCATTGTGAGGCAATAGATTTTCCTATGAAACACACGGCCGAATTAAGTAAAACAGTGCATGCTCCCGTAGATTTGCAACGAATTCATACAATAATAAGCCAAAATGAGTTACGACCAACCTTATATGCTGTAAATTTAGAACACAAAACCTTTACGTTATTTTTTGACTCTGGTAGTCCACGTAATATCATGGATTTGAGGACACATCATTTGTTGTTTTCGAACTTTCCGATAGAAAAATCCGGAGTAAGACTCTCGGGTATAGGAAATAATGAATTAAATGTCATAGGCATAACTCATGTTCAATTCAAAGTCGGTAAACGCACGTTTGCCGATACATTTGTTGTTGTACAAAACATTGATATGTATCCAGCTGTAATTATAGGATACCCATTTATGGGAAATCAAAACATTATCTTAGCCCCTGCCAAGCACGGCGTGTATATCAAAGGAAAATTCTATAAGTCTTCTGATACCTTAAAATCAGTTTTGGATAAAAAGGAGACGACAAATGTAATCGTAACGTACGTTGAAGAACTAATAACTTGTCTCACTAATAAAGAAATAATATACGCGATCCAGCAGAATTCTCGTTCACCCGTAATATCATCTTGCACGCAATCTATCGAGCCAAATGTACCTTCGAATTTAATAGTGCAAATAAAGAAAACATTACCGGGATCTGAAATATTAATCCTTTCCGACACTTTGAAAACTAACGGATTGTCTGTCACACAAGCTATTTATACAGTAGGCTCACATCAACAATGTAATATTGAAGTCTGTAATCATTTAAACAATACTTTAGTGATTCACAAAAATCAACATATCTTGGATGTAGAAGTTTATAAACATCGTATTCTTACCGTTGCTGAAATCAATCACGCTCAATCAGTTGCGGATGAATCCCTTTTGCAATCTATTAAAAATAAAATCAATAAAGACATTCAAGACGAAGAAATTCAGCAGAAAATTTTTGGACTTTTAACTAAATATCATGATGTTTTTTCCACTACGGATGGATCCTTAGGAAAAACAGATGTAATCGAGCATCAAATAAGGTTAAAGGACAAGCAGAAAATTATCTATGTACCCTCGTACAGACTCCCTATGAAATTCCAGAATGAAATAAATGATGAAGTAGGTAAAATGCTAGAAGAAGGAGTCATTAGGAAATCAAACAGCCCTTATAATTTTCCATTAATAGTTGTACCGAAAAAAGATCGAACATGGCGTATCTGCGTAGACTTCCGTCGTCTAAACAAGGAGACGATCCCTGATCGGTTCCCAGTGCCATGTACTGACGATATTTTGTCTTTGTTAGGTCAGAATAAATATTTTACCAGTTTGGACTTACTTGAAGGCTTTCACCAGATATCATTAGAAGAAGATAGTATCCCATACACAGCCTTCAGCACAGCCAGGGGACATTATGAATTTTTACGGATGCCTTTTGGTTTACGTTGTGCTCCCATAACATTTACAAGAATGATTAACATAGTGTTTGGAGACTTGTTAGGGGATATATTGCATGCCTATATGGACGATCTTGTAATCTTTTCCAACACCTTAGAACATCTACGTAAGTTAGAACTAGTACTACAGAGATTAAGACAACATAACTTAAGGGTAAAGATTAGTAAGTGTGAATTTTTCAAAACAGAATTAATATGTTTGGGTTTCATGGTGTCAAGCCAAGGTCTTAAAGTAGTCCATGATAAGGTGTCGGCTATACGTAATTTTCCCATACCTACTAATGTCAAGGGAATACAGCAATTTCTGGGTTGTAGTGGATATTACAGGCGTTTTATACACAACTATTCAATAATAGCCGCTCCTTTAACTGATCTTACAAAGAAGGGCGTAGATTTCATATGGTCTGAGCATCATCAACAGGCGTTTAATACCTTGAAAGATGAACTGTGTAGTTCTCCTATCTTAAAATTTCCTGACTTCGGTAAGGACTTCTTCATTGCAACAGACGCCTCAAACTTAGGAGTAGGAGGGGTATTGCTTCAGCAATATGATAAACAATTTTTCCCGATAGCTTTTTATTCTCGAAAACTGAGAACTTCCGAAAGTAAGTATGCAGTAATAGACAAGGAAGGGCTAGCTATTGTTAATTCACTAGTGCATTTTAAGTTCATAATATACGGTTATCCCGTTAAGGTTCTTACTGACCATAAACTACTAACCGAGTTCTTTAAAGGCTTCAACCACAGCCCTAAACGAACTCGGTGGCATTTGATCATTCAAGATTTTGGCACAAGAATCGGGTATTTACCTGGGAAAGTAAATATCATTGCGGATGCATTATCACGCAACCCCGTGTCATCTTGTACAGAGCCTTTAGCTGAATTAATAGATATATCAACATCCATGCCTATTGTTAAAACGATATCTGAACAAGAAGATTTAGGCTGGAGCGCTGAATTATTACAGACTGAGCAAAGAAAAGATGTGAAAATAGAAACAATTATAAATGCTTTGAAAGGCAATCATAAGGAAAAGGGATATATAAGGTATAAGCAGCAGAATTATATAATCAAAGATAATATTCTGTGTAGGACCGTGACAAGGAAAACCCGCAATACACCACATGTAACTAACGACCAGGTAGTAGTACCAATCTCACTTATTTCCACTGTCCTGAATTGGTTGCATGCAAATCCATTACATGGAAACCCGGGGTTCCCATTAATGTCACAGAAAGCCAAATCATTGTTTTATTGGCATACAATGCTTACAGATATAAAAAGACACATAGCTAATTGTCGCACATGTCAGGAAAACAAAGGGCATACGAAAACACCTGTCAGCCTAGGGGCTTATCCCGTGCCCAATCAACCCTTTGAAAGAATACATTTAGATTTGTTAACAGGATTTTACGAGTCAGACAGAGGAAATAAGCACCTCTTAGTAATTGTAGATGCTTTAACTCGATATTCAGAACTAATAGCGCTTAAAACTAAAACTGCGATTGAATGCGCTAGGAAGTTTTACGAGTGTTACATTTGTAAACATAGAATTCCACACTTGATAATCTCAGACTCGGGTGGTGAATTTAATAATCACTTTCTTACCTCACTGTGTGAATTCCTTAGCATAAAGAAAATAAATACCATGATATATCACCCAGAGTCGAATGGGCTAGTGGAAAGAGCAAATAGGAAGGTTTTAAATATATTAAGAGTAACACTAGGGGGATCAGACCCCAACTGGGATATTGCAATACCTGCGGTACTGAGTACTCTGAATCATTCATATCATATATCAATTAAAATGTCACCGCATGAAGCATTGTATGGTACCCCAGTTAGAACGCCTTTCCATGTATTAACGCCTACAACTAATCTATCAAATCCTTTAAAAGAATGTATAAATGCAAGCAAAAGTCGATATGATATCCTTCGAAAGAATTTAGAAGAATCACAAATCAAAATGAAAAGGAATCATGATACAATAGCGAAGCCAACTAAAACATATACCATGGGTGATAATGTATATATACAGGTAAATGTACGTAAAGGACTCAATTATAAACTAACACCTAAGTTTGAAGGCCCATTTAACATTTTGGAAACATTAACGGCCAATAAGTTTAGAGTTCAAAACGTATCCCAACCCACGGATGAGAGAATAGTACCATTGGCTCACATAAGAAATTAAAAAAAAAAAAAAAAAAAAAAAAGAGAGGGAAAGAAGTGAGGGAAAGATTTTTATTTGTATGATTAAAAGTTTTCTTCTTAATACAGGAGTAATTACATATATTTTTCTCGTTACAGGTTTCCAAGATGAATTTTTTGTTGTTGGGAGTGATATTGTTCGCTCAGACATTTTTCTCGTGTGGGACGAGCTTTAAAACTAAAAGTATAGATTTCAAATATGGCACTATAGTTGAAAGACAAGAAGACGTTTTTATTACATCAAGCAACGTAGTTGTAGAAGTGCATATGCAAGCAATTTTTCTTCCAGAGAATGATGTCACTAGCTTGAAAAGCGCCATTTCAAGGTTTGCTGTCTCATTAGATGAGTTGCATAGAAGACATTTTCATATGACTACAGAGAGTTAGCTTGGATCGACACTAAAAGTTGCAGAGATGCTATCTGATGACTTGCAAAATAAGACTTACGAGACAGAATCTTTGGCTCGTGACATTTTGATGTGGACTGTAGGGCACGAACATAAAGAAAGACGAAACCCGTTTATTTTTGCTGCATTAAACATCTTTGGGTTTATTGCAAGTTTAGGTTTAGGAATTTCCAATCGTCTTAAGATTAGTAATCAAAATAAGAAAATTGAGTTCTTGACTCATGAAGATGAATTGATTATGTCAGAACTAAGGAATCAGTAAAAATTCAATCAATCAAATTATGGATTTAGTAAATGAACATTCCAGTAATATCAGTCAGATTATGGAAGTACAGGATTTGTTGGCAACGTTAACGTATTAGGATTCAAAAATAGATCACATACATAACAGAATTGCACATTTCATTGAGAAATCAAAAGATTATGTAGAAGCTATCACGTTAGCAACTAAAGGTGTACTGTCGCTCCATTTGTTGCCTATAAAATACTTAAAGTTAGTTCTGGAGAACGGACGGGAGAAACTAGGCTATGTTTCTTTGTTAGACGAACGTAGGTTAGAATTTTATTACAGCCTAATTACAGTAAGCGTTGAAAATAACAAGATTATGATTACAGTTCCCTTTGATTCTTCTGATGCCTGGCAATCTTACAGGATATCACCATTTCCGACTTTCATGACGAATCACTCAAATCCAGTAATATCCAGTTTGACAGGACACGTATGGATTTCCCTAGACAAGGATTGATTGATTGAAATTGTCTGGATAAGCTTTATCCCTTCGACAATAATGAGTTCAATTGCAGACTGAACAACGGCTCGTGGATACGATACGACAAGGACAGCTTCAATGTATCATGCCCGGACGGATCCACGTCCTATGCCAAAATCTTCGTTGCAGCAGATGGTTGTATCGGGACTTCCCCCAATTCCATGGTGACCGGGATCAAAACCATCATCAGAGAACGAGCCTACTTCGCGAACTTCACATGGACGACTACAATGCCATCACTACCTCTCCCATACAACAAACAGGTAGCCAAGCGGTTGATGAAATTGACCGAGATGGACCACCTGTCACTGACTTATAAGGAATTTCTTCACCCCATACTACTAGCAGGAACAGTTGTGACGGTGATGATATTTATCACCGTGAACATCCTTGTTTAGCGTAGGTTAAGGAACAGTTTGCAGCTAAAACAGAACGTTTTGCCATGTCCAGACAAAACTCCTTATTTAATTCAGTTTAAAGCCGTTTGAAAGTGGCCACTTCATTTGCTAAAAGGAGTAAAATTGTCTGGGAATAGCGTGTGTACGAAAAGCAGTTAGTACGCTAGTAATATGTAATTGAAGAAACTATAGAACATTTGCATTGTTAAAAATATATTTAAAAAACATTAAAAAAATAAATCATTTTTTTCTCTCGGCATCTAATAAAATATATAAGCCGGAATGTTAAAAGAAAAGAGAAAAAAAAAATAAAAATAACAGAATCTATGGGCATCTAATAAAATATATAAGCCCTATATATAAATATATATATATATATATATATATATATATATATATATATATATATATATATATATATATATATATATGTACGAAACCGTGGTACGTGTACGTACCAGGAATTCGTGTTTGTGCATTAAAATTGAATCTTTAGCAAGGTAACAAATATTTTTATTAATTACAGTATTGTGTTAATCTATGTTTCTGACAAAGGTAACAATTATTCTTTAACAAGTTACCGAATCATATGTATATCAGTATTTTTTTTTTGGTACCATATAATCATTTGATAAGCAATGTACCATATATGTGATCTGTATTTATCATGCATTTTTTTTCTTTGCTTTGGTAATATTTTTTCATATGCATTATTGTTATTATTTTTTTTTATGTGCCTATTTGGACATTCGTCCTCATTTGCTTATGGCTAAAGTTAAACAAAGAATAATACATATATCCAGTCACACTCCTAGTAAACATATTTTGGCGTGTTGTTAAATTTTTAGAAAAAAAAAATTGAGATAGCTGGCCGAGCTAATGTAATAGTTAGTTATTACATGTTTAAAACACATGGCGTAATATGTCATTGTGGAAGAAGAAGCTAGCGTGAGATTTGCTGTAGTCAGACAAAATCATAACAGGATGCATTTTGCATCTCTCAGCAATGTAACATTTTTCTGAAGCATAAACACAAATGCATACCGTGTGAAAGATTGTGTCGTCACCGGATGCAGGTGTCTTCCTAGACGAATGTAAAGTTTACATATTGTGTTTAAATGCTGAGACAACTAAATATACGATATCTGTGATATCGATATTTTAGGCAGTTCTTATCTATACTTCACCTGAATTGGTCATCAGACCAAACCAGCTATACTCCTGTGATGGAGATGTTTAAAACTGTTGTTTTTAGAGAATAAACTATTTTAAAGTTACCATGCTTGACTTTAATTCAAGACTCAACATCTCAAACAACACATACTCAATGTGTGTTAATAACAGTAGCACACTAATATATATATATATATATATATATATATATATATATATATGTACATATATACAATATATATATACATATATATACTGTATACATATATGTACATAAATATATATATATATATATATATATATATATATATATATACAACCGTATATAATAACGGGCAAGTGTCTGGGTACATATGAAAATATATTTCTTTCCTGTCATGCTTAGTTGCATGGGGAGAAGAAGTAGCCGTACCCTAGTGAGATGGGGTACTCCAAGAGCTACTATTGGAAACCACAGTTTCCCCAAAATTCATGAAACAGCAGGTAGTAGTTAGGAAAGGGGAGGGGTGGGAAGGGTTGATCCTGTGTGTGTGCGTATCTAATTATTTAGCTGTTATTTTTTACAAATCACGTACGTTAGTATATACATGATACTCTACATGTTGGAATACGCAATCAAAAATTTGTTTTGTGATTTGGGATATCTGCTGAGTCTCGTATAAACGGAAATATTACATTTGCACTTACGAGATCAGGTTATAGAGTTCACTGGGTCCACGAACCCGTTCAGCAACGAGGTGTGAATAGCAGAAAACACCACTGTAACATTATTATAAGTTAGCAGAGGCTGGGCAGCACGTTAAAAGGTGGTGGTAACTAAGTTAAGGAGGAGGCTTCCTATGAAGTGGTTGTAGCTATGGCATCGATGAGACACCGCAAAGCTCTGTGTGTAATCCTTACAGTGGACAGTAGAGTGTGCGCTGGTCGTGCAACCTCACACTACGTGGACCAAACTATGTCTTGTCATGTGAACCACATCTCATAAATGGGAACTGTCTCTTGAAAAGATTTCTTTCATCAATTGTCTAGTAATTCTTCCTCCGGGAGTCTTTCTCTTCGATCAATTTGCCTTGTCATTCTTCCTCTTGGAGACTTTCTCTACCATCAATATGCCTTGTAATTTTTCCTCTTTGCATCTTTCTCTTCAATCAATTTGTCTTGTCATTCTTCCTCTTAGAGTATTTCTATTCAATCAATTTGTCTTATGATTCTTTCTCTTCGAGTTTTTCTCTTCCATCATTTAGCCTTGTCATTCTTCCTCTTCGAGTCTTTTTCTTCCATCAATTTACCTTGTAATTCTTCCTCTTTGAGTGTTTCTCTTTAATAATTTTTATTGTAATTCTTCTTCTTAGAGTCTTTCTCTTCCATCAATTTGACTTGTCATTCTTCTTCTCTGAATCTTTCTCTTCAATCAATTAGCCTTGTGATTCTTCCTCTTGGAGTCTTTCTCTTTCACCAATTTGCCTTGTCATTCTATCTCTTGAAGTCTTTTTCTTTCATCAATTTGCCTTGTAATTCTTCCTTTGGAGTTTTTCTCTTCAATCAATTTGTCTTGTCATTCTTTCTCTGGAAGTCTTTCTCTTCAATCAATTTGCCTTGTCATTTTTCCTCTTGGAGTCTTTTTCTTCCATCAATTTGCCTTGTCATTCTTTCTCTTGGATTCTTTTTCTTCAATCAATTATCCTTTTAATTCTTCCTCTTGGAGACTTTCTCTTCAATCAATTTGCCTTGCAATCCTTCCTGTTGGAGTCTTTTTCTTCAATCAATTTACCTTGTCATTCTATTTCTTGAGGTCTTTTTCTTTCATCAATTTGCCTTGTGATTCTTCTTCTTGGAGTCTTTCTCTTCAATCAATTTGCCTTGTAATTGTTCCTCTTGGAGACTTTCTCTTCAATCAATTTACCTTGCAATTCTTCCTCTTGGAGACTTTCTCTTCAATCAATTTGCCTTGTAATTCTTCCTCTTGGAGTCTTTGTCTTCCATCAATTTTCCTTGTTATTCTTTGTTCCATCAATTTGCCTTGTAATTTGTTCTCTTGGAGTCTTTTTCGTCCATCAATTTGCCTTGTCATTCTTTCTCTTGGAGTCTTTTTCTTCCATCAATTTGCCTAGTAATTTTTTCCCTTGGAGTCTTTTTCTTCCATCAATTTGCCTTGTCATTCTTTCTCTTGGAGTCTTTTTCTTCCATCAATTTGCCTTGTAATTCATTCTCTTGGAATCTTTTTCTTCCACCAATTTGCCTTTACATTCTTTCTCTTGGAGTCTTTTTGTTCCATCAAATTTACCTTCTAATTCTTTCTCTTGGAGTCTTTTTCTTCCATCAATTTGCCTTGTCATTCTTTACCTTGGAGTCTTTTTCTTCCATCAATTTGACTTGTCATTCTTACTCTTGGATTCTTTTTCTTCAATCAATTTGCCTTGTTATTCTATCTCTTGAAGTCTTTTTCTTTTATCAATTAGCCTTGTGATTCTTCCTCTTAGAGTCTTTCTCTTCCATCAATTTGCCTTGTCATTCTATCTCTTGAAGTCTTTTTCTTTCATCAATTTGCCTTGTGATTCTTTCTCTTGGAGTCTTTTTCTTCCATCATTTTGCCTTGTAATTTTTCCTCTTGGAATCTTTTTCTTCCATCAATTTGCCTTATAATTCTTCCTCTTGGAGTCTTTCTCTTCAATCAATTTGCCTTTTAATTCTTCCTCTTGGAGACTTTCTCTTCAATCAATTTTCCTTGCAATTCTTCCTCTTAGAGTCTTTTTCTTCAATCAATTTGCCTTGTAATTCTTCCTCTTGGAGCCTTTGTCTTCCATCAATTTTCCTTGTTATTCTTTCTCTTGGAGTCTTTTTCTTCCATCAATTTGCCTTTTAATTCTTTCTCTTGGAATCTTTTTTTTCCTCCAATTTGCCTTATAATTCTTCCTCTTGGAGGCATTCTCTGCAATTAATTTGCCTTGAAATTCTTCCTCTTGGAGTCTTTTTTTCAATCAATTTGCCTTGTAATTCTTCCTCTTGGAGTCTTTGTCTTCCATAAATTTGCCTTTTAATTCTTCCTCTTGGAGACTTTCTCTTCAATCAATTTTCCTTGCAATTCTTCCTCTTAGAGTCTTTTTCTTCAATCAATTTGCCCTTTAATTCTTCCTCTTGGAGTCTTTGTCTTCCATCCCATTCTCCTTGTTATTCTTTCTCTTGGAGTCTTTTTCTTCCATCAATTTGCCTTGTAATTCTTTGTTCCATCAATTTGCCTTGTAACTCGTTCTCTTGGAGTCTTTTTCTTCCATCAATTTGCCTTGTTATTCTTTCTCTTGGAGTCTTTTTCTTCCATCAATTTGCCTTGTCATTCTTTCTCTTGGATTCTTTTTCTTCAATCAATTATCCTTTTAATTCTTCCTCTTGGAGACTTTCTCTTCAATCAATTTGCCTTGCAATCCTTCCTGTTGGAGTCTTTTTCTTCAATCAATTTACCTTGTCATTCTATTTCTTGAGGTCTTTTTCTTTCATCAATTTGCCTTGTGATTCTTCTTCTTGGAGTCTTTCTCTTCAATCAATTTGCCTTGTAATTGTTCCTCTTGGAGACTTTCTCTTCAATCAATTTACCTTGCAATTCTTCCTCTTGGAGACTTTCTCTTCAATCAATTTGCCTTGTAATTCTTCCTCTTGGAGTCTTTGTCTTCCATCAATTTTCCTTGTTATTCTTTGTTCCATCAATTTGCCTTGTAATTTGTTCTCTTGGAGTCTTTTTCGTCCATCAATTTGCCTTGTCATTCTTTCTCTTGGAGTCTTTTTCTTCCATCAATTTGCCTAGTAATTTTTTCCCTTGGAGTCTTTTTCTTCCATCAATTTGCCTTGTCATTCTTTCTCTTGGAGTCTTTTTCTTCCATCAATTTGCCTTGTAATTCATTCTCTTGGAATCTTTTTCTTCCACCAATTTGCCTTTACATTCTTTCTCTTGGAGTCTTTTTGTTCCATCAAATTTACCTTCTAATTCTTTCTCTTGGAGTCTTTTTCTTCCATCAATTTGCCTTGTCATTCTTTACCTTGGAGTCTTTTTCTTCCATCAATTTGACTTGTCATTCTTACTCTTGGATTCTTTTTCTTCAATCAATTTGCCTTGTTATTCTATCTCTTGAAGTCTTTTTCTTTTATCAATTAGCCTTGTGATTCTTCCTCTTAGAGTCTTTCTCTTCCATCAATTTGCCTTGTCATTCTATCTCTTGAAGTCTTTTTCTTTCATCAATTTGCCTTGTGATTCTTTCTCTTGGAGTCTTTTTCTTCCATCATTTTGCCTTGTAATTTTTCCTCTTGGAATCTTTTTCTTCCATCAATTTGTCTTATAATTCTTCCTCTTGGAGTCTTTCTCTTCAATCAATTTGCCTTTTAATTCTTCCTCTTGGAGACTTTCTCTTCAATCAATTTTCCTTGCAATTCTTCCTCTTAGAGTCTTTTTCTTCAATCAATTTGCCTTGTAATTCTTCCTCTTGGAGCCTTTGTCTTCCATCAATTTTCCTTGTTATTCTTTCTCTTGGAGTCTTTTTCTTCCATCAATTTGCCTTGTAATTCTTTCTCTTGGAATCTTTTTGTTCCTCCAATTTGCCTTATAATTCTTCCTCTTGGAGGCATTCTCTGCAATTAATTTGCCTTGAAATTCTTCCTCTTGGAGTCTTTTTTTCAATCAATTTGCCTTGTAATTCTTCCTCTTGGAGTCTTTGTCTTCCATAAATTTGCCTTTTAATTCTTCCTCTTGGAGACTTTCTCTTCAATCAATTTTCCTTGCAATTCTTCCTCTTAGAGTCTTTTTCTTCAATCAATTTGCCCTTTAATCCTTCCCCTTGGAGTCTTTGTCTTCCATCCCATTCTCCTTGTTATTCTTTCTCTTGGAGTCTTTTTCTTCCATCAATTTGCCTTGTAATTCTTTGTTCCATCAATTTGCCTTGTAACTCGTTCTCTTGGAGTCTTTTTCTTCCATCAATTTGCCTTGTTATTCTTTCTCTTGGAGTCTTTTTCTTCCATCAATTTACCTTGTAATTTTTCCTCTTGGAATCTATTTTTTCCTCCAATTTGCCTTATAATTCTTTCTCTTGGAGGCTTTCTCTGCAATTAATTTGCCTTGAAATTCTTCCTCTTGGAGTCTTTTTTTCAATCAATTTGCCTTGTAATTCTTCCTCTTGGAGTCTTTGTCTTCCATAAATTTGCCTCGTTATTCTTCCTTTTGGAGTCTTTTTCTTCCATCAATTTGTCTTGTGATTCTTTCTCTTGGAGTCTTTTCCTTCAATCAATTTGCCTTGTTATTCTTCCTCTTGGAGTCTTTTTCTTCCATCAATTTGTCTTGAAATTCTTTCTCTTGGAGTCTTTCTCTTCCATCAATTTGTCTTGTAATTCTTCCTCTTGGAGTCTTTTTCTTCCATCAATTTGTCTTGTAATTCTTCCTCTTGGAGTCTTTTTCTTCCATCAATTTGTCTTGTGATTCTTTCTCTTGGAGTCTTTTCCTTCAATCAATTTGCCTCGTTATTCTTCCTTTTGGAGTCTTTTTCTTCCATCAATTTGTCTGGTGATTCTTTCTTTTGGAGTCTTTTCCTTCAATCAATTTGCCTTGTTATTCTTCCTCTTGGAGTCTTTTTCTTCCATCAATTTTTCTTGTAATTCTTTCTCTTGGAGTCTTTTTCTTCCATCAATTTGCATTGTAATTTTTCCTCTTGGAATCTTTTTCTTCCATCAATTTGCCTTATAATTCTTCCTCTTGGAAGCTTTCTCTGCAATCAATTTGCCTTGCAATTCTTCCTCTTGGATTTGTTTTCTTCTATCAATGTGCCTTGTCATTCTTTGTCTTCCATCAGTTTGCCTTGTCATTCATTCTCTTGGAAACTGTTTCTTCCATCAATTTGCCTTATAATTCTTTCTCTTGGAGGCTTTCTCTTCCTTGAATCTGCCTTGTAATTGCTCCTCTTGGAGAATTTCTATTCAATCAATTTGCCTTGTCATTCTTCCTCTTGGAGGCCTTCTCTTCCATCAATTTGCCTTGTCTTTCTTCCTCTTGGAGTCTTTCTTTTCCATCAATTTGCTTTGTCATTCTTCTTCTTGGAGTCTTTCTCTTCCATCAATTTGCCTTGTCATTCTTTCTCTTGGAGTCTTTTTATTCAATCAATTTGCCTTGTAATTGTTCCTCCTGGAGGCTCTCTTTTCAATTAATTTGCCTTGTAATTCTTCCTCTTAGATTCTTTCTCTTCCATCAATTTGCCTTATCATATTTTCTCTTGGAGTCTTTTTCTTCCATCAATTTGCCTTGTAATTCTTCCTCTTGGAATTTTTCTCTTCCATAAATGGATAGAATCCAAGCTAGTAATTCGGAGATATCATTTCATCTAGATGTGGATGCCCTAACTGATATCACCATAAATTCAAATTTTCTAGTTATTTATAAAGTTCACTTCAAGTTGAGATCTATAAATACTATGTCATTAATGGATAGTAAAATTTTTCCTTTTCTTGAAGATATTCTTCTAATTGACCTTGAAGATGTGTTTTCTTAATTCAGATAAACATAGAAAGAATAAGAATTACCATTAAGAATAAAATATATACAATTCAATATATCTAATATAAATAAGGGCACTAGATGTTGACAGAACTCTATCATAAAAGATAAAGTCTTCTTCAAATTATATAAATCTATATTTAATTGATATTCTTAATATAAGAGAAAAGAAATTAAGTCGCCATGGTCTAAATTAAATTTCAAGTTTAAGAGGCTTTATCCAACTTTACCTCGTTTAGTTACTCCCATTGTAAGCTATATAATTGTGCACATTTAATAGGAATACTAGTGGCTCACTTTTCCTTCTCTTATATATTAGATGTTTCTCACAACAGCTTTTTAAAATCCATGCTTTTAATTGACTACTTAAGTCAAAAGCGGAATGCTGGCTACTTAGATGAAGTGAAAATTTGCCAATTAGGAATAGAGTGGCTCCGAGTGGAGACACACTTCTTCCACGACACCAACCACAGAAGACAGCCCTCTTCGCTTTATATACTGAGGTTGAGGACCTCCTATCTTTTATTATATAATAATTTAGTCAATAATATCAACCGTGATATATCAATTGTTCTCTTATTTTAACTTTCATGAATTATTTTCATATGAAACTATAGGTTTCATTCATGCAATACGGGTTATGAAAATTGAATTAAGATTTTTATCATTTATTAAGTTGAATATCAATTTACAATTGAATTAAAGCAGGCTTTAATTTTGAAATTTGACATAATACCAACTGCCATATATTCCAAAGACTATCACTGATGACAGTAAGTTGAAATGTCTGACATCAGTTAATGATGGTGACCGTCGTGGAAAACTTTAACGTGAGCGAATTTGATGTTTGTGGTCTCATCAAAGACACGTCTGTCTGGGATGCTGCGGTCCAGTGGGAAGCCCATGGGACGCTTGTCGGGATACACTTCTCCGTGAACACCGCAGAGGGCGTGGGTACCGCCATGCTCGGAGTCATCATCAGCATGTGTCAAATCGTGTTTGCCATCAGTAACAGCCAACCAGAGGGAGAATTCCATACCGTCCTTCGTTCCCTGGGGCAACAGCATCCTGTTAGGGATACCACAGGACCTTTCGAATTCGTGCATATCAAAGCTACCACTATCAGCAGCATCGATGAGTGACTGGAAGCTTGGTACATCAGGAACTGTCACTGAAGATTCGCTTGACTTCCTTACAATGTGATTAACTCCAGGAGCCACTGTCACACAAGAAAAAAATATGCATTAATAATTAGATTTTATAGAAACAAAAATACATTTAAGCATATACAGTTTTGTCAGAACAAACCTATTATAATCCTAATATTATTGAATATTTTTTATTTATGAATATGATGTATATTTCTAAAATGACTTGAAGGCAATACTCACATTTCTTCCAGAACTTGTCCATTTCAATGCAGTGCCAATGGCCAGTGGTGTAATCAAACTTTTCACCATTGCTGTCATAATCTGGGCACAGGTAGACACGGAAAGTACCAAGGACCTCAGCTCCATTATTATTTTTGACATCAGCAACAAAGGAGAAGTCATTGTGGTTGAGGCGGTCAACATGAGCTTTGAGGTCAATTTCTGCAATACCCTCTGCACTATCTACAGCATTACGCAGATCAAACTCAAAGTGCTCAAAGTAAGTCTTGAGCTCTCCCTCAACACCCACACTCTCAATGTCAACACCAGGGAAATCCAGGTCATCATGAGTGTAGGGAGGAAGGGAATCTTTGTGTTCCTTAAAGATGTTATCCATATATTTATGAAGTCTGAAGAATGTGGGATCACGGGTGGCGGTTTCAAAGTGTTCCATTACGCCTGGAGGCATGTTGTATTTTCCATGAGGGTCTCCTTGACGCCCAAGCATCATGTGAGCCATGTTATGGAGAGCACCATAATACTGTACATTGGGACTGTACATAGATGATTCAATAATGTCTCCAAGTTTATCAATGCCGCTGTCATTCATGATGTCAATTACCTTACCATCCTTATCAGTGATATATCCATGAGCAATAGCATCATGAATGCGAGTTTCTGTGATGATCATGTCACGAACTCGAGCTACTCCATCAACGTCTTCAAAGTGGATGTGATCAGGACGAGCAGGGAATTCACCTCCATATTTATAGATAGTATGTGGAGCAAAGCCTTCTTCTACTGGCTTATCCCATTGAAGTTCATCTACCATATCCAAATGGTTGGAGAGACGTTCATTGTCAAAGCGAACAGTCAACTGATGATGTACCCAGAAGAAGAGTTCTCCCTTGCGGTCTAAATGATGTCCATATTTGTCTTCCCACCAGAAGGGGAAATCCATATGCCATGTAACGTGATGCACATTCATACCGATATCCTCTCCAAAATAGGCCACACGCTGTTCCTTGTTCTTCTTAGTGCCAGTGAATTCCATGTGGAAATTGCCTGGTTGATTTGTCATTTTTGCAGTGTAAGCCTTCTGGATAACTTCACTGTTTGTGAACATGTGAGGAGTAACCTCATACAGAGGAGGGAGGACGATGCCATGTCCAAGATCAGAGTGAATAACAGCAGTGTAAACGGCATACACAAACTCTCCTTCATTCATGTGTTCTCGCCAGTAAGCAGCATTGTGAACAGCACAGTCCCAGTCTTTGCACTGCATAAACACATCAAAGAGCATCAGAGCCTCTTCCCTCTGGCGTTCGTTGAAGAGAGAGAACCAGTGGTGCTGCTCTAGCAGTCTGTGGTCCTTGAATTCCTTAGCAAGGCGATGGGCGGCTTCACCTCCATCCTTGTAAATTGAGGTGTCTGCCTCAGGATCAAACGATGATGCATATCCTTTTAGGTCGTCAAAATGGAGGTGATCATAGATCTTCCACAGCAAGTGGTTCACATCCTGTTGCCTTTTTGCCAAAGGGACATCTGAGGAAATAATACAAGGAAACTTTTCATTCATTTCAAAATGACACTTATTTGCACTATAAAATTCTCTGATAGCTTCTCTCTTCTGACAGGACTTACACAATGGAGTTTGACAAAATCTAAACAATATATCTTGATTAGTATAATCAGAATTTTCTTTCTCATACCTTTCTCCCTGTCCTTTACAGATCTTCAATTTAAACAGAGCATATATAGTTACAGCAAAGAAGGAAGAATGTATAAATAAATGAATAAAAAAAAACCCAAAAGATATGCCCGAGAAAAAGGTCCGACACACAAAAACTTCATGTTTTATTGATAAATTGTGAGTTCCGATTATATCCTCTGCATGTTGAAAATTAAAACCTACAAGATGGTGCTTAATTTTTTGTTTATAATTTCTCAAACTGTAAGGAAAGCATAACTGTTGAACAAAGAATATTATTGAAAATTATCGTTTATCATGACACTAATCATAGCATATTGAATCTATTTAAATACAAGGCCTTACTTATGAAGACATTTTGACATAGATGATGTCAGGTATTGTATATAATGAAGGAATATTTGTCTCTGAAACTAGTAGGGAATACTCACCAGCGGCGGCCAGAGCCACAATAGCGCACAAGACTAACACCTTCATTGTGATGTGCCGAAAACAGTGACTGTCCCGCCTATATACCTCACCTGCTGCTTGCCGGCTAAGGCAAAGGTCGATGCAACAGCTGATAGATAACATTGCTGGCGATGCATAACTCGAATGCAATTCAGGATGTTGCTATCCAGGTAATCAAAATAGACAACCTCTCTCGTGGTTTAATTAGATCAGACACTTGACCTTTCAAGGTCTTTCATCTATATCTCTCTTTGATGAAATAATGTACTCAAGACAACCGAATTTGATAGCAATTGGCATCGGAGAATTTCATTTCGATCTTTCCCATTGCAAATGAAAATATACCCAATTATTTAAACTGCCCTTTTAGTAAATGGTAGCAAATAGGGTACCATGAAATTATCACCCCACATCTTTCGGCTGAGAGAGAGAGAGAGAGAGAGAGAGAGAGAGAGAGAGAGAGAGAGATTCTTCCTTTATGAAAAATATACTGTCACATAGCCAAAGTAAAGAACATTTTATCAATGCTGTCTAAAACACAACTGTTTGTAATTTTCGTTTTCTGTCTCTTTCGCTCTACACACCCATCCACCCACATACACGCACACACACATATATTCTATATAGTGAATCATGGGAGGAATTGTAAAAGATGATAGAAGGTTTGTATAGTGAATACAGGAATATAGGACTGAAAATGAATATGAGTAAAACTATGAGTTGTAGACAAACCTCTAGAGATTGTTAACGAATGTCCGTACTTAAGACAGATTAGTGTTTCCTCAGGACAAAACCGAAATAAAAAGAAGAATGGCCATGGGACGAAGAGCTTTTGGTAAACAAAATGAGATTATGAGGCGTAAAATACCACTCTCTCTAAAAAGAAAATTATTTAATAGGATGATCCTACCAGTATTATTTTGCGCATCAGAAACTCGGAGCCTTACTAAAGCATTAGAACACAAGCTATTTATAACTCAAAGCGCCATGGAAAGGATAATTATTGGATTAATATTAACAGACAGAAAAAGAGCAACTTGGATACGAGAGCAAACTAAAGTAGAGAATATCTAAACAAAATGGACTAGTTACGACTGATGATATATATATATACATACATATATATATATATATATATATATATATATATATATATATATATATATATATATATACACACACACACACACACACACACACACATATATATATATATATATATATATATATATATATACTTTTTGGGTATGGGCACCAAATGCAGATGTGTACTATGGTAGCCGACATCCAAACCCAACATAATACTTATCCCATTCCACATAACTTTTGAACCTCCAAAGCAAAAGAAGAAGAATGCAACTCTGATGCTTCACTTCATGAGAATTTCTTGTTTAATTTCAAATACCCAAATGTATTTTTCTTTGATTCATTCCTGTAATTACCTGATATCTAATTGTTTAACAAATGTCACAAGGATGAAATTAAATCATACAGTAGAATATAACTAGGGTTTTCGTGTTTTTCTTTTATATTTTCATCCTTGATGATGAGGACACCTATGAAAGACTGGAAATATGTTGTCCTTGAAGTAAGGCTCTGACATATACATAATCATTCGGTACAAATAATTAAATAGAAAACAAATATATACCCTATATATATATATATATATATATATATATATATATATATATATATATATATACATATATATAGTATATATAAACTTTCAGAAAAAGAGGTCAGAGAAACATATGCAATTGAATGTAGGAATCGATTTGCGGTCTTATAGACTTTAAGTGACGAAGAACAGACAATCAATGAAGAATGGTCTATTATTGAGGACATGATATCAGTCAGTTCTTAGTGAAGTCTTGGGACAAGCAGTTAGAAGAAGAAAGCCATGGATATCTAATGATTATTGGGATACTATAAAAAGGAAACAAAGACAGAAATAGATTGTCGAAAATATTCGAGGAAGTGATGAAAATTACAAGGTAGAGCATGCTAAGTACTCCAGTACTGATAGTGAGGTTATAAGGAAAGCCAGGAAAGACTGTAGAGAATATTTAGACAGTAAAGCAGATGAGGCTGACAAAGCTATGAATTCAGGAACTGGCTATGGTGTACGAATTGCTCATAGAATTACTAACGAAATTTCGACAGGGGCAAAGAAAAAGAAGCGTATACCCATCAAAAAGAGAGATGGCTCTGTTATAGCAACAGAAGATGATGAAAGACAACGTTGGATGGAACACCTTAGTGAGGTTATGAATAGGATATATGAAGGGAATAATTTAATTGATATACCTGAAGCTGAAGAAGACCTTGATGTGCCCATGAAGGAATTTAGTGAGGAGTGAGTTTGAAGTCGAAGCTTTCCTCGAAAACCTTAAGAGATGGAAAGCCCCGGGATACGATGGAATAACTGCCGAGATGATGCTGGCTGAAAATGAAGTGACTCCCAGACTACTTACAAGATTATTTTGTAGAATGTGGCATGAAGAGGCAAAACCTGATGAATGGGAGTTAGGAGTGAAAAAAAAAACGAGACATGACTAATTGCAATAATTACAGAGGCATAACACTTACGTCAGTTTTTATGAAAATATATAGTATGCTTATTCAAAAAGGACTGAAGAGAAAGATTGATGAAAAGTGAGATATGAACAAGCAGGATTTAGAAAAGTTAGAAGTTGCATTGACCAAATTTTCATTTTGAGACATGTACAGCAATGCGTAGAATATAGAAATCCTCTTTTGATGGCATTTGACAGTGTGCACCGGCCAATTTTGTGGAGAGTCCTGCGTTAATATGGAATTCCTCATAAATATGTAAATCTGATTAAGTCTGTTCTCCAAGGGAATCTGTTGTCACCTATGTTGTTTATCCTCCTCATGGATTTTGTAATGCGTAGAACAGTCAGAGATGGTGGAGAAGGACTGGACTGGATTGGTGATAGGAATTTAGCAGACCTAGAGTATGCTGATGATGCTGTTCTAGTTAGCAGAATACCACAGGATTTGCAATGCTTACTTACCAGAAAGCATGAAATATCACACGAGGTTGGGCTGAAGATAAATAGAAAAAAGAGAGAGATGATGAGAACGGAGTATGCAATGGAAGATGAAATATCATTGGAAGGAGAAAGGATTAAAGAGGTAGAATCATCTAAGTATCTAGGAACTATGATCTCTAATACAGGATCTTTAGAATTAAAGTTTAGTGAAAGATTGAAAAAAGCAAATCAGACAATGGCTAGGTTAAGTAAAATTTGGAAATCAAATCGCCTGAAATTATATATAAAAATCAGACTATATATCAGTTTAGTGAGATCGGTGTTACTTTATGGACACAAGTCATGGCATGACAATGAAAAAATCTCCAATAGATTTAGTAGATTTGAGAACAATGCCCTCAGAAGGATATTGAAGTTAAATGACAGGGCAGGATTAGAAATGAAACTATAAGAGAGATTACTCGAGTACCATACGTTGATGAGATCATGATGAGGGGTAGATGGAGATGGTTTGGGCATGCTCTTCGCACTCCCCAAGAGAGATTAGTTCACTAAACGTTCAGTTGGGCTCCACAAGGCACTAGAAGAATTGGAAGACCCAGGCATACATGGCTGAGGACTATGAAGCACGAAGTAGGAGATGATGAATAGAAAAGTATTGAATTTAAAGCTCAAGATAGAGACTACTGGCAAAATCTAACCCCATCCCTTTGCGTCAATAGGCATGGGAGAAGATGATGATGATGATGATGATATATATACAGTATATACAGTATATATATATATATATATATATATATATATATATATATATATATATATATATTTATAGATATATATCATCGTCATCAGAATTACTAGTCAACTGCAGAAAAATGACCTCAGACACGTCCTTCCACCGTGTGTATTTATATATATATATATATATATATATATATATATATATATATATATATATATATATATATATATATACATATACATATACATATATATACATATATATATATATATATATATATACATATATATATATATATATATATATATATATATATATATATATATATGAAGTACATTCTTAAACGAAAGCACCCCCTAGAAAAACCCTTGAACTGATAAGACAAAACCGATATAAGTAAAGATAATCCCAGCCAACGACGCAATAGAGTTGCTTTGACAACAAGTCCCAAATGCAATGAACTTTGCCTTGGCCGGCAAGCAGCAGAGGTGTATATAAGGCCTCCTGGGGCCACTGCCAGGTCACATCACGATGAAGGCATTCGTCTTGTGCGTCCTGGTGGCTTCTGCCGCTGCTTGGCCCAGCTTCGGGTTCGACAGTCTCTCTCTGGACGGGTACCAGAGCGATGCCTCCGGTAAGTATTTCTTCCTTCTTCTACGGATCTCTGGAGGAGGAGCAGGAGGAGTAGGTAACGTCTTGAGGAGGAGGAGGAGTAGGTAACGTCTTGAGGAGGAGGAGGAGGAGGAGGAGGAGGAGGAGTAGGTAACGTCTTGAGGAGGAAGAGTAGGTAACGTCTTGGAGGAGGAGGAGGAGTAGGTAACGTCTTGAGGAGGAGGAGGAGGAGGAGGAGAAGAAGAAGTAGGCAACGTCTTCTGACAATGTCTGACTGTGTATGTATTTATTGGAGAAACATTTATCTGTATTGATAAAATTACTCATAGACGGATATCCTTCTTGACTGATTGATTGATTATTAAGTATTATCTGGCATCGTAATATCCTTCTTGAGGATGGTCAATAGTCTTCAGTGTAAAACAATAAAACCATGAAAATATTTATTAAAAAAAACATAAAATCATTAAAAAATATTACTTTATATTTTCTATCGCCTTAAGAACGCCAATCGCATCGAATCAGATGATAATTTACTTTTTTTATTTCATTTTATAAACCGATATTTATGAAACGTTATTTGATATCGTAACTTACATATTTAGAAAGTAAACACTGATTGATCTTAGGTGTTATAAATTTCCTATTCTGAAATATACATATCTTTAAACCGATCATGTGATGAACAAGTTATTTATATGATTTCCCCAGTAATACATTTAAATGTACATTTGTATATATATATATATATATATATATATATATATATATATATATATATATATTTATATGCATGTATATATGTAAGCATGTATATATATATATATATATATATATATATATATATATATATATATATATATATATATATATATATATATATATATATATATATATAAAACTTATATATACATATATAATATATATATATATATATATATATATATATATATATATATATAAAAAACTTATATATACATATATAATATATATATATATATATATATATATAAATATATATTTATATATATATATATATATATATATATATATATATATATACAAATATCTACACATGTATATGTGCTACTTAGAAAATGTGCATATATACATATACCGGTACGCACGAATAAAATGGTGATGAGCACTTAAATAGCAAACGGTAAACAGAGTTAACATTACCCTTTCCCATTTGTACAAAATTCCTTAAAATGTCAGGAGTCTAAAACGAACTAAATGTTCCCGTCGAAAGCCAAAAAAAAAAAAATACGTTTTGCAACTTTGAGAGTTTATTTTTTGTTTTTTTTCCATTAAGCAGCGATCTAATCTCCATTTCAATAACCTTGACTTGAAAAAAAAAATGTTTAGGCGTAATTAACTTTGTAAAACGTCACCACCTGCGCTCATAACTGGTTAGTTTATAATACGTGCACATCTATATTTATATATTTATATATATATATATATATATATATATATATATATATATATACATTATATATATATATATATATATATATATATATATATATATATATATGTGTGTGTGTGTGTGTGTGTATATATGTATATATATACAGTATATACAGAAAGAGAGAGAGAGAGAGAGAGAGAGAGAGAGAGAGAGAGAGAGAGAGAGAGAGAGAGAGAGAGAGAGAGAGAGAAAGAGAGAGAGATAGATAAATAAATAAATAGATAGATTAGGTATAGATATATATATGAATTATAATACATATAATTCTAAATATCTAAATTTGTGCTTAGCTTATCTTATCTTCAATTTCTATGACACAAAGATTAAGTTCTATGATAAACCTAGGAAAATATATTGTAACATTGTAAAATACGGTATTTATCACGAATTTTTAACAAAAATTATATACCCAAAATTTTTTTTGGGGTTAAATGTGTTTTTCTCTTAGTACAACATTTTTTTTATCCCATCAGATGTCCCATTGGCGAAAAGACAACAGGATGTGAACCACTTGCTCTGGAAGATCTATGACCATCTCCATTTTGACGACCTGAAAGGATATGCATCATCGTTTGATCCTGAGGCAGACACCTCCATGTATAAGGATGGAGGTGAAGCCGCCCATCGCCTTGCTAAGGAATTCAAGGACCACAGACTGCTGGAGCAGCACCACTGGTTCTCTCTCTTCAACGAACGCCAGAGGGAAGAAGCTCTTATGCTGTTTGATGTGTTTATGCAGTGCAAGGACTGGGACTGTGCTGTTCACAATGCTGCTTACTGGCGAGAACACATGAATGAAGGAGAGTTTGTGTATGCCCTTTACACTGCTGTTATTCACTCTGATCTCGGACATGGCATTGTGCTCCCTCCTCTGTATGAAGTTACTCCTCACATGTTCACAAACAGTGAAGTTATCCAGAAGGCTTACACTGCAAAAATGACAAATCAACCAGGCAATTTCCACATGGAATTCACTGGAACTAAGAAGAACAAGGAACAGCGTGTGGCCTATTTTGGAGAGGATATCGGTATGAATGTGCATCACGTTACATGGCATATGGATTTCCCTTTCTGGTGGGAAGACAAATATGGACATCATTTGGACCGCAAGGGAGAACTCTTCTTCTGGGTACATCATCAGTTGACTGTTCGCTTTGACAATGAACGTCTCTCCAACCATTTGGATATGGTAGATGAACTTCAATGGGATAAGCCTGTAGAAGAAGGTTTTGCTCCACATACTATCTATAAATATGGAGGTGAATTTCCTGCTCGTCCTGATCACATCCACTTTGAAGACGTTGATGGAGTAGCTCGAGTTCGTGACATGATCATCACGGAGACTCGTATTCATGATGCTATTGCTCATGGATATATCACTGATAAGGATGGTAAAGTCATTGACATCATGAATGACAGCGGCATTGATAAACTTGGAGACATTATTGAATCATCTATGTACAGTCCCAATGTTCAGTATTATGGTGCTCTCCATAACATGGCTCACATGATGCTTGGGCGTCAAGGAGACCCTCATGGAAAATACAACATGCCTCCAGGTGTAATGGAACACTTTGAAACCGCCACCCGTGATCCCACATTCTTCAGACTTCATAAATACATGGACAACATCTTTAAGGAACACAAAGATTCCCTTCCTCCCTACACTCATGAGGACCTGGATTTCCCTGGTGTTGACATTGAGAGTGTGGGTGTTGAGGGAGAGCTCAAGACTTACTTTGAGCACTATGAGTTTGATCTGCGTAATGCAGTAGACAGTGCAGAGGGTATTGCAGAAATTGACCTCAAAGCCCATGTTGACCGCCTCAACCACAATGACTTCTCCTTTGTTGCTGATGTCAACAATAATAATGGAGGTGAAGTCCTTGGTACTTTCCGTGTCTACCTGTGCCCAGATTATGACAGCAATGGTGAAAAGTTTGATTACACCAATGGCCATTGGCACTGCATTGAAATGGACAAGTTCTGGAAAAAATGTGAGTATTGTCTTCAAGTCATTTTAGAAATAGAGGATGATCAGAAATAGAAAATGTTCAATAATATTATGATTATAATAGGTTTATTCTAACAAAACTGTATATGCTGCAAATGTATTTTTTTCTATAAAAGTATTTTTATCTAAATATTAATGCAAATTTTTTTTCTTGTGTGACAGTGGCTCCTGGAGGTAATCACATTGTAAGGAAGTCAAGCGAATCTTCAGTGACAGTTCCTGATGTACCAAGCTTCCAGTCACTCATCGATGCTGCTGATAGTGGTAGCTTTGATATGCACGAATTCGAAAGGTCCTGTGGTATCCCTAACAGGATGCTGTTGCCCCAGGGAACAAAGGACGGTATGGAATTCTCCCTCTGGTTGGCTGTCACTGATGGCAAACACGATTTGACACATGCTGATGATGACTCCGAGCATGGCGGTACCCACGCCCTCTGCGGTGTTCACGGAGAAGTGTATCCTGACAAGCGTCCCATGGGCTTCCCATTGGACCGCAGCATCCCAGACAGACGTGTCTTTGATGAGACGACAAACATCAAATTCGCTCATGTTAAGGTTTTCCACGACGGTCACCATCATTAAGTGATGTCAGACATTTATGTTTACAATTAAAATCAAGACAAAATTCCAAATTAGATTCTAACTTATAGATGTTAAGAATCGATAATTTATCAAATAAATGTTGGAAAACTTCAGTACAATTTCAAAACCTGTGTAATATGACCCAAACGTTTAATTTCTTACGAAAATTGTTGATAGCAGTTTGAGATTAGAAAGCTATTGTTGTAAGATAAAAGGTACATTCCACTTTGAACTTAAACAGCCAATGAGTTACATGGTTTTACCAAACTGATGTTGGTCCTATCAAGGATGAGGGCGAAGAGTGACACAGACATTGAATATGATGAAAATCTATTCCGTGTCTGATGGCCCATTGCAAAATGTTGCCTAAATGAGTCATATACGTACTGACTTAAATATTACCTACATGATATTTTGAATTGATGATATAAGCAAATAAACACTAACGCTAAAGTACATTGCAATACTAAATCATAATTAAAACTGATCTAAAATATCTTCAACTTTGATTTTCAAAAAAAAAAAAAAAAAAAAAAGCTACTGCTTTAGCTGTCTGTTCTCACTCTCTTTTGTTTCTTATAACATGATCCTTAGCTTTATCATTTATATAACACCATAATTTTCTTCTACTTTCAAATTTATTGCTACTCATATATTTTATTGAATCTGTGTATATTCTATACAGAAAAGGCTGCTCAAATGGTCATGGTCTATTAACTCACGGCTTGAAAATGAATGCAATGATAATAATAACAACAACAACAACAACAACAACAACAACAACAACAATAATAATAATAATAATAAATCCTTAGTCTTGTACAGTCCTCAAGTGGGAGAAGGATGCGTAGAATCTCAGGACTAGTAAATAATAATTTTATAAATCCATTGAGTAAGCTTAACATTGGAAATTGGAATGTCCGAGCATTGAACCAGGATGGCAAATAGGAGCCATTTTTTTTTTTTTTTTTTTAACATTGTTTGGATATTTGTGCACCCACTGAAAGAAGAATGACTGGATCCGTAAAGAGAGCATTAGATGGAGGCAAGTTATGGCTACATTCTGGGAGAGAGGATGACACTCACTATCAAGGATTAGGATTGTTTTTGAGTAAACAAGTTAGCCCAGCATTAGAGAAATGGGAACCAGTGAATGAAAGAATTACGTATGCTTATGCTAGGCTGAAATCTAATCATGGAAGTATGCCAATTATAGTATGCTATGCCCCTACTGATGAAGCACATACCAATGAAATTACATCTTTCATGGTAAATTACAGGATGTCGTTAACAAGTTGCCAAAACGTGATATTCTTCTTGCTATGGAGGGCATAAATGCTAAACTAAGTTATGATAATTTAGTAAATACATGGGTGTCCAGGGTGTAGGGGAGATGAATGATAATGGTGTTTGATTTGCTAGTCTTTGATTGGCTAATGAATTGATAATACGCGGCACACTGTTTAAACACAGAGATATACACAAGTATACTCGGACATTTCCCTATGGAAAATACCGGAACCAAATTGACCATTTAGCAATAAAAAGAAAATGTAAATACTCACTACTGTATGTCAGATCTCGATGGGGAGCTGGTATGTAAAGCGACCGGCAACTTGTCGTCTCAACACTGACAGTAGACACAAGTTGAAGACCAGGAAAGCTAATGTAAACCTACCTCCCAGATATGATATTGAAAAACTAAAGACAACAAAGTAGTGAAAAGGATGATAATAATATAAGTGCAGGAACAGATTTACAGTCTTAGAGATGTTACTTAAAGAAGAAGTAGAAATAAATTTAGATGTGAATATTTATTGCAAAAAAATTAAAGAAATCTTTCAGGCATCTGCTAACATCACAATTGGACAGGGAATTGGTGTAAGACAAAAGAAATGGATGAGTTGTGGAAACATGGCAACTGATAGAGAAAAGAAAAATAACAAAAGTTAGTTTTGAGTAATTAAAGGAAAACAGCCTACATCTGACCTTATTACAGACTAAATATATGAGCCTTGATAGTGAAGTAAAGATATGGTGTAGAAGAGACACAAGAGGATTCATAGATTCAATTGCAGATAAGACAGAACATAATCTAAATAGAGAAGGTGCAAGAAGTATATTATATGCATATGAGGGTATTCGAGAGATATCTGGAAAGAAGAGGAAGAGAGGTGAGTTACCTGTCACAAATAAAAATGGAATCTTCTAACTAAGGAGTCTGAAATTAGAGGTAGATGGAAAGAACATTTTTAATAGACACAAAATAGGTCACTCCCACCAAAGGAGGAAGACATCCTTGAGGCCGAATGTGATCTTCCTGTAGATGTAAGCATCATTAGATTGGCAGAGGTCGTTTTGGCAATCAAACAATTGAAAAACTATATGTCATCAGGAATGGATAGTATTGCACCTGAAATGTTGAAGACTGATGAGATTCAAATACCCATTGTGTTCAATGAATTATTCAATCATATTAGTCTGGGAACTGGGTGAAATTTAATTAACATAGGAGGTACAATAGGCTTGAAGTGTTTAGGGTGTAGTATTACTCGGTATTTAAAGAGAACAGCCATTCTTACGTTCCGAAGGTGGTAGGTGTGACAGGGGCTGCCACTCAAAAACCATCTAAAATTTGATTTAATCAACATGAAATGTACATGATTCATTACTGTGCCAATTGATTAAGGACACCACCCTTCATCTAAATCTGCTAGGCAAGAATGGAATTTCTAGTGAAAAGATATCTTAAGAATGACGTTAATTAGCACTAATTAAGGTTTCAATTAACATGGAAGGTATAAGTACGAAACCACTGGGGATTTGTAGGTGATGGTCATCTGAATATATATCCACAACTTAAGAATGGAAGTTGAGGTGGGTAGGTCAAAGTTATAAGTTTCATTTCTATGCAAATTGATTATAGACACCACACTTAATCTAAATCTGCAAAATAAGAATGGAACTTTTGTTGAAAGATTGCTTAGGAACGATGTAAATTAGCACTAATTAAGGTTTCAATTAACATGAAAGATCGTCGTCATCATCTCCTCCTACGCCTATTTACGCAAAGGGCTTCGTTTAGATTTCACCAGTCGTCTATATCTTGAGCCTTTAATTCAATACTTCACCACTCATTATTACCTACTTCCCATTCCATAGTCGTCAGCCATGTAGGCCTGGGCCTTCCAGCTCTTCTAGCGTTTTGTGGAACCCACTTAAACGTTTGGTGAACTAATCTCTCTTGGGGAGTGCAAGAGTATGCCCAAACTATCTCCATCTACCCCTCACCATGATTTCATCCACATATGGCACCCAAGTAATCTCTTTTATAGTTTAATTTCTAATCCTGTCCTGCCATTTAACTACTAATATTCTTCTGCGAGCTTCATTCTCAAATGTACAAAATCTGTTGGAGATTGTTTCATTGCCATACCACGACTCATGTCTATATAGTAACATAGATCTCACTAAACTGACATATAATCTGATTTCTATATGTAATTCAAGGCGATTTGATTTCTAAATTTTACTTAACCTAGGCATGAAAGGTAAAGGCACAAAACATGATCATCTGAATATAAATCGCCGACCTAAGAAGAGAAAGGGAAGTGGGAAGGGTAATTTATAAAAGATCATAGGTCATACTACGCCCAATGATCCCTAATAAACTTTTTTTTTATTACCATAAAAAGTACATGTTTAAAACAACATAGATATTGTTGAGAATGTTGTTATGATTCAGAATCACCAACTTAAGAATGGAAATTCTAGTTAAAAGGTCACATAACACCTAACATTACATCAAATTAACATGGGGTGTTGGAGTGTGCACATTTAAAATAACTTGAACCATTATTACGATTGGTCTCTCAATTAGGAATAATCATGAAAACTTAATAACCAGCAGCTTTTTTTTGAAGTGTTTATATCTAAAAGGGTAATGATTGTACCCAATACAACTGATTTAACCCATAGAGTATTAAGTTTTTAGAAAAATTTCTTCTCTGTGACCAGTTTATTTTTGCAAAAACAAATTTAACAACTGTGTCGTATCAAAATCTAATAAGCATGTACTCTGTTTACTAGCACTATAGAGAGGAAGGGTTAATTACCATCAGACTCCCCATCCTCATCTAATGATGAAAGATACTCCTTTTCATCCGAAGGGGACAGCTGAAAGTTCACATCAGATTCCTCTTCGGTAGCTTCCATGTTTGGTACCAATGCATCTGGCCGCTGGGGACCAGTGAACCAAGAAATTTCATATGACTCATCTGACCGTTCTTAACCATCATCACTAGTAGGATGTTTCTGGATGTTAGTAAAGCGTGTATTTGCCCACATTTTTGCAACAAAAAATGTTTGTCAGATATGGTGGGAAATCTCTGACTTGCAGAGTGAAATCATTATAGCATCGATGCCCCCTTGAATTCCTCAGTGGGTCTTTGCTTGTTGACTTTGGCTCAAACTGTTTCTCAAATACCAATGCGCAACCAAGGATATGGCTGGCCCCCATGTCTTTGCTCCATACGTCCATTCTGTGAAAGATATTACAGCTTATGTAGTCTTTTCAGTCAGGTTTCCTTTTACTATTTCTGCAAATGCTTTTTGTGCATCAGTCTTCTATTCCAACTGCTTGAATGGGCTTACCTTGCCCTTTCTATAAGATACGAAGTGTAATTCGATACTGTAAATGACCAGAAAGCACGCAAGGCATCCAAACGCTTGAACCCAATTGCTTTCTCTATGTCAGTTGTTTATATATCTTTCATCATTTTGCAATGTTATACCAACATCCATCTATATGTTCGCTTGAATGTTCAAGGGATGATGAACCAGTATGATAGCAATATTCATTTTGGATGCTCTCACGACCACATGCTGGACAGTTCCATCACCCATATATTTTATGTGGTGATAGATCAGTGTTTTCGCTTCTTCGTGGTTTGTCTATAAGTTTTCAACAACTTCTTTATCTACTATGTTTCCTTATACATAGAAGTGTAAGCAGGCCCCAAGGTAAGAAAGGTATATTGTTGCTTACGATCAATCTTGCATAATGCTGTGCCACCCATGGTAGTTCCTCCTTGAATGATCTGAATTGTAGGCAGTCATCAATAATCTTCTCACAAAGACCTCTTCCAACCCGTTCATTACCCTTGGTAGGCAATTAGAGTGAGCATAACAACCTATGTCAACTCTGTTTCCTGACATTGTAGTCAGCTGCTGAAAAATACCAGCTGTTAAACCCCCACACATTCCTGGAGGATGATATGGGACGATCTTCAGAAAGACATTTCCATCAATGACAGTTGCATCCACTGTGGGTGGAGCTAATCGTTTGACTTTCGTCTTCCAGAAGATGGTGAAGAGCGTTCTTGTCTATTTCACCATCAAGCCATCAGAGCTGTACGTTGTGATAGCTACTGTAGTTAAGGGGTAGAAGATATGTTTTAAGTCAAATCCTCCTTATAGGCTAGTACAAGAAGTTTTCTCAACAGATCCCGTGTACACTCCAGGGAGACCATCTGCTTGTGTTTGCTCTGTTTACTGGACTTGCAATTTTCCCTGAATGTCAGCAGTCTCTCCCTCTTCATCGACTGTTCAAAGTTGTTTGGTTCATTGAAGCAAGACTTAATGAACTCTTCATGTCTCTTTTACCGGGTCCACTAGTCACTTTTCACAAACTTGGGGATACTTCAAATGACTTCATGATAGGATTACAACATCCCTTTATTTGATCAATGATCCTCTATAAGCTGGATGTATCCTTCTTTATTCGGGATCTGTTCAATTTCGTAGCTGTATCTTCATGGTTCAACAGTCTGGCCAACTCCTGGACAGCAGCTATGATGGCATCACGATCAGACTTGGTTATCATCAATCAAAGGCTTGCGCTGTAGTTGTTGGTGGGAAAAGTCTGCATTTACTATTTCTCCAATCTTAGATCCACTGAATGCCTGCTGAAGGACTTGCCTGTTCTCTTGATAGTGAAGGCACCATTCCATAGAAGACTCCTAAGGCCAGTGTATGTGTTTAACCAACAGGAATAATTGATATGTTTTGTTGCAGAAAATAGTTAGATATCTGGAGCAGAAAATAGTTAGATATCTGGAGTAAGAGAAAGTGGAAGTCATGGATGTAGTCAACATAACTTATCCAGAACTATGCTGTTGCCCCATGCATCCTAGTCCTCATCTCATGTGTGTACTCCTCATACTTTTCAGTTCTTTCATCATCTGGAGCTCTTTCAAATGAACACAACAAAGCTTTAAGTCCTTCCTTCTCTAAAAAGGTCTCTACAAATGTCTGGAAATGGAGAATCTCGAATGCCAATACAAGGATTGGATGGATCTGTTTGTGCCTGTTAAGATGTTTGACTGCTATCAAACCATTCAATGAGTCAGATGCCAATACGTCACAATCAGTGAGAATTCTAGGAACTCCGGATTCATCGATGAACTTTCCTATTGCTTTTAAAAAGGCCACTGCAACATGAAAGGGACCCAACATTACAAAAAGATCATCATACCTTGGAGATTGTTGCCTGGATCTGCATGGCTGGCTTAGCTGTATTTAGATCGCATGTTACAACCCCGTACAGTTAGTCACTCTCCTGGGCACATTTTTGCGTTATTATGAGGGTTCCTTGTATGACATGCAGGTTTATGATTGGCTGCTTCAGGTTATTCATGTACAGAAAAACTTTTTCAATCCATTTGTCAAATTCAGTCAATTAGTTAAATCCAACTCACACTGATATGTGGGACATGACCAATACATGGCACATCATCCATGCCGAATCCTTCTTTCTGGATTGGGGTCTCTCATCAGGACAACTGTTTATTAATTCATGTTTCTCACAATATATTGTAATTTGCTTTGCCTAAAGTGTACAGTTAACTAAAATTGTTGTCCATATTCTAAGGATTGGAATTGTCATTACTAATTTACAATGTATACGAGACAACTATATTGAGCCAGCCTATAGGCCTACAGTGAATCAGTTCTTGGCTTAATTAGTGACCTTTGACCTGTTCTTTCACCCCTTTCCACCGTCATTATCACTCTTACTAGAGTGATTCTCAAGCAGGCAACAACCCTCTACATTCTTGATTTAGTTCCACACTTGTACCTTTCTTGTTAAATGAAACCTTCATTGGTGCTAATTAACATTGTTTATAATAATAATAATAATAATAATAATAATAATAATAACAATAATAATAATAATAATAATAATAATAATAATGTTTATTGGACAAAAATATATACATACAAAAGATCTTGCCTTTGAAAAAAGAGCATTGTGAAGGATTTTGGGAATCAAAAGGCAGCAGCATATAACATAAGCAGCAATTCGTGAGGTGACAGGAGTGCAAAATGTGAACGTGTATCAATATGGATGTGGATGAGACATATTTTAAGAAGGGAAGATGAGTTAGAATGGAAGCAACTGGGCAGGAGAAAACGTGGTAGACCAGGAAAAATATGACTGATGACAATGCAAAGGGTGGTTGGATCTGAGAATTGGGTTGAGCTCAGAGAGATGGCATTGGAAAAAGACATATGGTGCGAATTTATTGAGGCCCTATGTATCCCGTGGGTGCCAGAAGATTAAGTTAGTAAGGATAATAATAAGAGTAACAAATAAAAGAATGCAGATGATAAGGAAAAATACTTAAAATTATCAATAACTAATATAGTTGCAAGAAATTATTCGAAAGCTTACCTAGCTGCAAAGATTTTTCATTCTTATCGGCAAGCCACTACAGATATTGAATAGCGCTATGTATTGTCACCAAAAATTAATATTTTTCTTATATAACCAATATATTATGAGTTATAAAAGTTTAATTACTGCATACTAAAACACCAGAGTTTATCTACCCACATATCAAGGATAGTGTATTCTACAAAAAAAAAAAAAAAAAAAAAAAAAAAAAAAAAAATAAGAAAGAAAAAAACAATCCCTTGGATTCGGAATTCTGAAATAATAATAATGTTAAAGTTTACATTAATATATGCAGATACTTTCCCTTGACAATTATTTGATGTTTTCCACAATTAACATAAATTTCCTGCTTCTATAAGGTTCCTGTAGGCCTAACTCAAGTAGCCTTATAATGCTGGCAAGTATACTTCTGAAAGGTAAAAAAAATACTGACTTAATTTTGGAAAATCATTAGATTTATATCAAGCAACTACCACTGCTCGATGGATTTTTTTTAGCATCTAAGATATAAGAGCATTTATAAATTTTACCATTCCACATTTATAAAGTTATCCTCCCTTGTATACAGCTGCTCAAACACTAGATTACTTATCAAGGAACTTACAATGGATTAAAAAGTCTGAAGGGCTTACGTGATGAATGATAAGTAATTTTATCAGTGTATATGGCCTATCATCGAGGGCCTCTGAATGTGGACTTTGTCAAGGCTGTAATAAAAAGGACGGTATATAAGGAGGGGGATTTCACTGTACACTCACAGCACAATGAAGGTGTTAGTCCTGTGCACTCTGTTGGCTGCGGCCACTGCCTGGCCTAGCTTTGGCTTCGAGAGTCATTCGCTGGATGGCTTCCAGAGTGACGCTTCAGGTGAGAATATAATGGTGTCTCATTTAAAAAAAAAAAAATTGGTTGTCTTTTAGAGGACTGGACGGGTCTTAGAGATGTATGTAATGAGATTTTTTTTTATTTCTATAGTAAGTATTTGCTGCTTATTTCCAATTGTGTCTGTATTACATGGTTCATGCTCTCTTCTTAATTGCAATAATCAATTTCTTAACTCCAATACCATCTGATCTGGTTTTAAATTTACACATTAATTTATAGCGTAGAAGAGATTGGCTTTTTATGTGATTTCTAAGCAGACTTTCCATCACTTATAAATGAAATACAATTACATAACTTCTAAATTTCTCTATACATTACTTTTCTCACAACGCAGTTTGTTTCGTGTGGTGAAAAACTTATTTCTGCATATTATGGATAAAGTTATAATGATGAATAAATTAGAAGAATACTCAGTTTTTTTTTTTTTAGTGGATCTTATTAGTCTTGCGTGGGATATGTTGCAAATTCTTGACTTTTGTCCTAGGTTGGACCTTTCTGATATTACGTAAGTTTCTCCTTATTTTTATGATAATCAGAAGCATTAAAACAAGAAATTGTTGGTTAAAAGTTTTACATTTTTAAAGGTCAGAAAGTTCATTAAAATACCAATTACTGTCATTTAGACGAAAGATTTTTTGGGAAAGAAATGATCTAAAATGAATATTGATTTGAAATATACTCTGCCACAATTCAAATCATGCAATCAATGGTAATTTAGGTATTTGTATTCACTATACCATTGAAATATTCCTCATGATAGAAACCAGCTTAAAACAGAAAAGGCTTTACATCTGTGAAATTAATTACTCACAACTTTAGTGTCACTTTTAAAATAATTTATATAAAAATCTGCGTTGCTATATTTCAGATGTCCCACTGGCAAAAAGACAACAAGATGTGAACCATCTGCTCTGGAAAGTATATGATCACCTACACTTTGATGACCTGAAAGGATATGCGGAAAGTTTCGATCCTGAGGCTGATACCTCCATGTATAAGGATGGAGGTGAAGCTGTCCATCGCCTTGTAAAGGAATTCAAAGATCACAGACTTTTGGAGCAGCACCACTGGTTCTCTCTCTTCAATGAACGCCAGAGGGAAGAAGCTCTTATGCTTTTTGACGTTCTGATGCAGTGTAAGACATGGGACAGTGCTGTCCACAATGCTGCATACTGGCGTGAGCGCATGAATGAAGGAGAGTTTGTGTATGCCCTTTACACTGCTGTTATTCACTCTGATCTTGGACATGGCATTGTCCTCCCTCCTCTGTATGAGGTTACTCCTCACATGTTCACAAACAGTGAAGTTATCCAGAAGGCTTACACTGCAAAAATGACACACACACCAGGCAATTTCCACATGGAATTCACTGGAACAAAGAAGAACAAGGAACAGCGTGTGGCCTATTTTGGAGAGGATATTGGTATGAATGTGCACCACGTTACATGGCATATGGATTATCCCTTCTGGTGGGAAGACAAATATGGACATCATTTGGACCGCAAGGGAGAACTCTTCTTCTGGGTACATCATCAGCTCACTGTTCGCTTTGATTCTGAACGTCTATCCAACTATTTGGAAATGGTAGATGAACTTCACTGGGAGAAGCCAGTTGAGGAAGGATTTGCTCCACACACTATCTATAAGTATGGTGGTGAATTCCCTGCTCGTCCAGACCACATCCACTTTGAAGATGTTGATGGAGTAGCCAGAGTCCGTGACATGGTTATTACAGAAAGTCGCATCCGTGATGCTATAGCTCATGGATACATCACAGACAAAGATGGCAAAGTTATTGATATCAGGAATGACGAAGGCATTGACAAACTTGGTGACATTATTGAATCTTCTATGTACAGCCCTAATGTCCAGTATTATGGAGCTCTTCACAACATGGCCCACATTATGCTTGGCCGTCAAGGTGATCCCCACGGAAAGTACAATATGCCTCCAGGTGTTATGGAACACTTTGAGACAGCCACTCGTGACCCTACTTTCTTCAGACTTCATAAATATATGGACAACATTTTCAAAGAGCATAAGGATACCCTTACACCATACACTCATGAAGATTTGGATTTCCCTGGAATTGATGTAGAAAGCATTAGTGTGGATGGACCACTTAGAACCTATTTTGAGGACTATGAGTTTGACCTAAGAAATGCAGTCGACAGTGCAGCAGGTATCAGTGATGTTGACCTGAAAGCACACGTTCCTCGTCTTAACCATCACGACTTCACCTTTGTTGCCGATATCAACAACAACAATGGTAATGAAGTAGTTGCTACTTTCCGTTTATATTTGTGCCCTGATCATGACAACAATGGAGAGAAATTCAGTTATGAAAATGGTCACTGGCACTGCATTGAAATGGACAAGTTCTGGAAGAAATGTAAGTATTGACTTCTATCTTTTTCAAGGTTTAATCTTACATGGATTACAACATTTCAATTGTTTTATATGGTAATCATTATTATTTTCAATTACTGATATAATTAAATTTTTCTTTTGTGTCAACAGTATCTCCAGGAGCTAATCACGTTGAAAGGAAGTCATCTGAATCATCAGTTACTGTCCCAGATGTACCAAGCTTCCAGTCCCTCATTGATGCTGCTGATAGTGGTAGTTTCGACATGCATGAATTTGAAAGGTCTTGTGGTATCCCCAACAGGATGCTCTTACCTAAGGGTAAGAGGGACGGCATGGAATTTTCTCTCTTCTTGGCTGTCACAGATGGTAGCTATGATCTCACTCATCCTGAGGTTGATTCAGAACATGGTGGTACACACGCTCACTGTGGTGCCCACGGAGAAATCTATCCAGACAAGCGCCCCATGGGCTTCCCTCTGGATCGCAAAATCCCAGACAGACGTGTCTTTGATGAAACTACAAATATCAAATTTAGTCATGTTAAAGTATATCATGATGATCGTAAACACACTATTTTAGGTCATTAGTCACTATTAACTCCTGTGTATTTTTAACATGACTAGAATTCAAGTTTTTTACTTTTAATTATTTGTTTTTTCATGGTAGGCATAACAATTTAAAAACCCTTAAAAAAATAAAATAAATCTGTTTAAAGATGTTTTTCTTTCCTTTGCTGATTTTATGGGCATAAAGTCTATAGTCATTATCTCCCTATTTATTTATGTATTGGATTCTCTAATTTCCTAATTCTCTTGTATTTGAGATAATTCCTAAGAATGAATTATTGTTTTCTTATGTATTTACAAAGAACATATACAAAATCTTGACCACACATCAGCTGAGGGTTACATTTTTGGATTTGATCACTTCTTTCAAGTAAATCTTGTTTTTCAAAGGTCCATCAAATATTTCATTGTTTTGACACCTACCTATTTGACATATGACTGACACTCAGTTTGGTCATACTAATGAGAACTATTGTTCAACTTCTGTTCCTCCTTAATTTAGATGTTTCTTATCATTTGAAACATTGATAAAAGGAGTACCATGGTGTCATTTGACCCTGCTTGATTGTCTGTGACAGACGGATAGGTACTCTTGATATACTGAAGTATGGTTAATTTCATCTTCTCTAAACAGATCAAGTATTTAGAAAGTGATCAAAGACAGATTAGTTGATTCGTTATTGATTATAATTTCATACTTTGAATTACATACAGTACATCCATCACTTTTATTGACAGCAACCTAGGTAACGAGAATGAGAAACTCAAAATCTTCCTCATTCTTGTTGTCTAGAAGCTAAAGTAATAGATTGCAAAGAGTTCAGTACGGTAATTTTTGATGGGTAACTTAATGACTATAGGAATGTAATATCTGATCTTCCTCAAGGTAGTATTATCGGTTCAATATGTTTCATATTATATACACACCACAAGCTTTTGGCATTGAAAACAAGCTTATTGAACATGCATCAATTCCATTCCATAAATGTAAGCATGTGGTAAGTGAAACCCCTTAAATAGATCTAGCTAAAATTATTGCATGTTTCAATGATTTTGAACTGTAAAAATTTAAGATATTATTGTAAGTTGGTCAAAGGTAGTAGCTTCTCAACATCCAGATAATTTCCTTCACAATATCTCTAACATTATACAACCAATTGATAATTTGAAGTGTGATTCTTAGTTGCAAGTTTACTTTTGAGAAACACATCCAATTGGTTTCTTCTTCAATTACAAAATAAATGGATATAATGAAAAAGTCTTCTGACTATCATACGGAAATGTTTAAATTCTTTCATTTTACTCTGTTTGAGTATTATTCTCCTGTCTGGTCTTCAGGTACTTACTCCCATCTTAATTTGTTAAATAAAAACTTGTGGTTTATCAAATTCCTTATCCCTAATTTGGATATTAATTTTTAGTACTATTGTTTAGTGCATGTTATATAAGATTTTTCCTAACCCTGACCATACTTTGCATTCAGATCTGTCCACAGAGTACTATCCAGTATGTTTTACTAAGTATGCAGTTAATTCTAACACCCTTGCTTCTCAATCATGAGGCTCAACACTACACAATATTATTGGTGGTTTTTTCTATCTTACATCTAGTTCCAGAGGCAAATATTCCTTCACTTCATACATTACACTAAACCTCTACTATATCAAAATGTCTTCAAAGTAATGTCTTGTATTCTAATATATTCAATATGCAGTGATTACTTTCATGAAAAATGATATTCGTGAATAATATTATTTGTTCAATACCGTTATACTTTCTTTACAGTGTGAGAAATTATAAATGCTTAATTGATCATCAAAATTTGGGTTTTCATGTCTAATGTAAAGGGGATATAATCGGAACTAGGAGTTTATTGTTTAAGCATAAAATTTTCTGCATACGGCTTTTTGCCCGGGATTAGCTTGTGAGTTTCTTGTATTTATTTATTTATTTATACTGTACATTACTCCTTTGCTGTACCTATACTTGCTCTCTTTAAAATAAAGATCTGAAAGGGATGGGAAAATGTGTAAGAAAGAAAATGCTGATTATACTAATAATTTCCTAATACAAGATATATCGTTTAAATTTTATCAAAATCTATTATGCCAATCTTCTCAAAAGATAGAAGTTCTCAGAGAATTTGAAATGAGAAGTTTCCTTGTATAATTTCCTCAGATGTCTCATTGGCTAAAAACCAACAGGATCTGAACCACTTGCTCTGGAAGATCTATGATAATCTCAATTTGACGACCTAAAAGGAAATGCATCGCCCTTTGATCATGAGGCAGACACCTCAAGGTACAAGGATGGAGGTGAAACAGTCCATCACTTTATTAAGGAATATAAGGACCACCCTTGGTTCCCTTTTTTCTTAACGTACATCAAAGGGCAGAAGCTCTTACGCTCTTTGATGTGTTTATGCAGAGCAAGAATTGGGACTGTGCTGTTCACAATGCTGCATATTGGCGTGAGCACATGAATGAAGGAGAGTTTCTTATGCCTTTTACACTGCTGTTATTCACTCTCATTTTGGACATGGCATTGTCCTCCCTCCTCTGTATGAGATTACTCCTCACATGTTCGCAACAGTGAAGTTATCCAGAAGGCTTACACTGCAAAAATGACAAACACACCAGGCAATATCCACATGAAATTCACTGGAACTAAGATGAACAAGGAACAGTGTGTGGCCTATTTTGGAGAGGACATTAGTATGAGTGCGCATCACGTTACATGGCATATGGATTTCCCCTTCTAGTGGGAAGACATATTTGGAGATCATTTATACTGCAAGGATTTGAGAAGGTTCATGAGGGGTATGGTATTGGAGTGCAAAATAATGAGGGACTGAGTATTTTTTACTTTGTCCTATCATATAAAATGAAAATTACTAACACAATGTTCATCAAAAGAGAAAATTACTTGATATTATATAGAAGTAGCAATGCTTTTTTTCCAACTTTATTAATATTAGATGGAAAGGAGATTGCGGCATAAGTCTTGAACTGCAAAACTCTTCCTTATGAGCAAGCGACAACTCAACATAAAACAATACTGACATATATTAAGAGTTAAATCAAACAAGAACCCGAAAAGAAGAGAGGGTATCAGAAAGATCTGTTGGTAGAAGTTGAAAGATGCAGAGAAACGGGAAGCTTTTGTATGGAGTTAGGAATGAGGTTATAGTTGAACTAGATAACGTATAGGACATAGATCACACCTGGCGTGTGACAGCAGATATCATAAGGACAATAGGAATAGATATATGTGGAAGATCACTTGGTAAAATAAAGAATGGAAAAGAGACATAGTGGTTGAGCAAATAAATAGGAAAAATCCTCGAAAACAAGATAGAAAAACAGATCATCCGGGAATTATCAGAGGAGAATAAAGGTGAGGAGGGGTATAAGATGGCAAAGCGTGCAGTGAGTGAAAGACAGGGGGAACAACATGATAAACTTTATGAAGAACTAGAAACAAGAGATGGGGAGAAGAAAATATTTAGAATCTCAGCAGAGTGAAATCAGAGGTCAAGATATAAAAATAGTTTGAAAAATTGAGGATGGAAATGGCAATATTTTGACAGCTGATGGTGAAATAAAGGAAAGATAGAGAAGCTATTTTGAAAGATTAATGAATGAAGAAAATGAAAGAATACCAACAGAGGAAATGGAAAGTGGAAAGCAATTCTGGTCAAATTCATGAGATAAGAGTGGAAGTTGAGAGAGCCTTTAAAAGGATGAAGTACAGAAAAGAGACAAGACCAGACGAGTTACCAGCAGAAATTTGGAAGTATTTAGGTCAAGAGGGAGTAACAGTGCTTTATAAGCTGCTAAATGTTATTCTGAAAGGTGGAATAATGACAGCTACCTGGAAGATGAGTATTCTGATCCACATATACAAAAGAAAGGGAAAAATAATTGCGTATTCAAACTATAGAGGGATAATATTAATATCTCCTACCCTCAAAATCTGGGAGACTCATAGATGGAAGACTGATATGGTGGGTGCAGGTTTCGGATATCCAACAAGGTTTCATATCAGGCAAGAGCACAATAGATGCAATATTTTCTGAATGACAACTAACACAGAAATATAGAGAAGGAAGAAAGAACTTGTATATGATATTTATTGACTGGAAAAGACATATAACTGTGTACCATGAGAAGAGATTTGGAGGAGTTTGAGACCCAGAGAAATACCTTTAGTATAGGCAAATCTGGTCAGGGATATGCATGAAAATTGTTAAAAAATGGTTCGATGTGAAGCAGAAAACTGCGTGGTATTCAATAAAAAGGTAGGACTTCACTAAGGATTGGCCTTAAGCCCATTTTTATTCCCTCGGTTGCTAGATGTACTCACAGAAATCCCCTGGACAATACTATATGCAGTTGATGGATTTTCATGTGCAACTTATAATGAAGAACTAAAAAGTAAAGCAGAGGGATGGAGGAAATGACTGGAAGAGAGGGGTCTGAGAATGGATAGAATTAAGATGGTAGGAATGTGCTGTGAATTTCAGAAAGCAGAAAGGAAGATCGATTTTAATAAGTTGGAGGAGCTAGAACGTTCTAAATTTTTGAGGTCTGAGATAAAAAATTCCGTAGACCTAGATGGAGAGTTGACCAGAAGGATACAATCAGGTTGGAATAGCTGGAGGAAATGTAGCGGGGTGTTGTGTGATCCTACGATGCCAATAGAGCTAAAGAGCAAGATTCAGCAGCGCCAGGTTGTGAGACCTGCAACGTTGTACTCATTCAAAACATGGGCAACTAAGAGGAGAGATGTGAATAGGATTGATGTAATTAAGATGAGGAGGTTGAGGTGGTAATATGGATTTACTAAAAAGGATAAAGTTAAGAAAAAACATGTTAAAGGCACTATCAAAATAAAGGTAGTAGGTTGGCCAGGGCACCTGCCACCCGTTGAAATACTACCGCTAGAGTTATGGGGTCCTTTGATTGGCCAGATAGTAAGTACTACAGTATATTGGATCCTTCTTTCTGGTTACGGTTAATTTTCCCTTTGCCTACACATACACCAAATAGTCTTGCCTATTCTTTACAGATTCTCCTCTGTCCTCATACAACTGACAACACTTGTGATTACCAAAAAATTCTTCTTCACCCAAGAGGTTAACTACTGCACTGTAATTGTTCAGTGGTCACTTTCCTCTCTGTAAGAGTAGAAGAGACTCTTTAGCTATGGTAAGCAGCTCTTCTAGGAGAAGGACACTCCAAAATCAAAACATTGTTCTCTAGTCTTGGGTAGTGCCATAGCCTCTGTACCATGGTCTTCCACTGTCTTGGGCTGGAGTTCTCTTGCTTAGGGGTACACTTGGGCACACTATTCTATTTTATTTCTCTTCCTCTTGTTTTGATGAGGTTTTTATAGTTTAGGATATATTTCTTTTAATGTTGTTACTGTTCTTAAATATTTTATTTTTCCTTGTTTCCTTTCTCACTGGGCTATTTTCCCTGTTGGAGCTCCTGGGCTTATAGCATTCTTCTTTTCCAACTAGGGTTGTAGCTTAGCAATAATAATAATAATAATAATAATAATAATAATAATAATAATAATCAGCTTCAATAGACTGAGATGGTATGGACAAGTGAAGAAACGAGAGGAAGACCATTCGATAAAGAAGATAATGGATTTAGGAGTACCAGGTGGGAAAAGGTTAGGTAGACCTAAACTGCGATGGATTGAAAGTGTGAAGAAAGATATGAGGGAGTTGGATAGAGCGAGGAAGATGCACAGTGCCGAAAGAAATGGAAGAAAGTGTTAAAGAACCATTATAGCAACTCCAATTAGGGAAAAGCTTGCAGAGAACAAAGATGATTTAAACTTCAAGAGAAAACTCTCCTTCTGGGTACATCATCAGTTGACTGTTCACTTTGACATTGAACGTCTCTCCAACCATTTGGATATGGTAGATGAACTTCAATGGGATAAGCCAGTAAAAGAAGGTTTTGCTCCACATACTATCTATAAATATGGAGGTGAATTCCCTGCTCGTCCTGATCACATCCACTTTGAAGACGTTGATGGAGTAGCTCGAGTTCGTGACATGATCATCATGGAAAGTCATATTCATGATACTATTGCTCATGGATATATCACTGATAAGGATGGTAAAGTCATTGACATCATGAATGACAGCGGCATTGATAAACTTGGAGACATTATTGAATCATCTATGTACAGTCCCAATGCTCAGTATTATGGTGCTCTCCATAACATGGCTCACATGATGCTTGGGCGTCAAGGAGACCCTGGAGGCATGTTGTATTTTCAACATGCCTCCAGGTGTAATGGAACACTTTGAAACCGCCACCCGTGATCCCACATTCTTCAGACTTCATAAATACATGGATAACACCTTTAAGGAACACAAAGATTCCCTTCCTCCCTACACTCATGATGACCTGGATTTCCCTGGTGTTGACATTGAGAGTGTGGGTGTTGAGGGAGAGCTCAAGACTTACTTTGAGCACTTTGAGTTTGATCTGCGTAATGCTGTAGATAGTGCAGAGGGTATTGCAGAGATTGACCTCAAAGCCCATGTTGACCGCCTCAACCACAATGACTTCTCCTTTGTTGCTGATGTCAACAATAATATTGGAGATAAGGTCCTTTGTACTTTCCGTATCTACTTGTGCTCAGATTACGTCATCAATGGTGAAAAGTTTGATTACACCAACGGCAATTGGCACTGGATTGAAATGGACAAGTTCTAGAAGAAATTTGAAAGTTTACTTTTATTTCATTTTAAAAGTATTTATCATAATAAAAACAAAAAATTGTTCATATTTGTTATGATTTTAGTAGGCTTGTTCTAAGAAAACAGCAAATGTTTTAAATATATTTTCATTTCTTTAAATTCTCATTATTAATTCATATATTTTTCCTGTGTGACAGTGGCTCTTGAAAATAGTCACATTGTAAGGAATCCAAACTTATTTTCATAGATAGTTGCTGATGTACGAAGTGTTAACTCTACTTAGAAAATTATGCAATAATAATAATAATAATAATAACAATAATAATAATAATAATAATAATAGCAGTAGTAGTAGTAGTAGTAGTAGTAGTAGTAGTAGTAGTAGTAGTAGCAGTAGTAATCATAATTACCCCCTCCTACGCCTTTTTACGCAAAGGGCCTCCGTTAGAGAGAGAGAGAGAGAGAGAGAGAGAGAGAGAGAGAGAGAGAGAGAGAGAGAGAGAGAGAGAGAGAGAGAATAATAATAATAATAATAATAATAATAATAATAATAATAGTAGCAGTAGTAGTAGTAGTAATCATAATCACCCCCTCCTACGCCTTTTTACGCAAAGGGCATCCGTTAGAGAGAGAGAGAGAGAGAGAGAGAGAGAGAGAGAGAGAGAGAGAGAGAGAGAATAATAATAATAATAATAGTAATAATAATAATAATAATGAAGAAGCTTATAAAAAATACTTGAAATTATTAAATACCTAATATATTTCATATTCGAAATCTTACCTAGTCGCAAAGATTTTTCATTCTTATCAGCGAGCCACTTGAGACATGAATTGCACTGTGTATTGTTTTACCTAAAATATTATTTTTCTTATATAACCAGAATGATGTGACTAAGAAAAGTTTATTTATTGCATATTAAAACACAAGGTTTTATCTACTCACGTATTAAACATGGTGTATTCTACAATAAGGCAGTACTTTAGATTAGAAACTCTGAGATGATAATGTTGAAGATTATATTAATATTTGAAGATACTTTCCCTTGATAATTATTTTCTCCATTTTCCCTAATTCGCATAACTTTCGTTCGTCAATAAGATTCCAATAGGCTTAAATTAAATAGGCTTATAATACTAACAAATACTTCTGGAGGCCAAAAACTGAGGAAAGTCACTCAATTTTTCTAACATCATTGAATTTATTAAAGACAACTATCACACCTCCATGGATTTTATCTTAGCTTCCAAGATATACTGTAAGAGCATTTATGAATCTTACCATTAAACATCATCATCAGCTTAAAAAAAAAAAAAAAAAAAAAAAAAAAAAAAAAAAATAAAAAAAGAATCCGAAAGGTTAACATGATGGAAGATAACAATAAATTTATCAGTGTCTACGGCCTATGAAGATAATCATCGAGGGCCCCTTAATGTGGACTTTGTCTTAGGCTGTAATGAAAAGGACGGTATATAAGGAGGGGGATTTCATTGTATACTCACAGCACAATGAAGGTGTTTGTCTTGTGCACTCTGTTGGCTGCGGCCGCCGCCTGGCCTAGCTTCGACTTCGAGAGTCTTTCGCTGGATGGCTTCCAGAGTGACGCTTCAGGTGAGAATATAATGGAGTCTCATTAAAATAGTTAATAAATTAGTTGCGTTTTACAGGACTGGTCGGGCCTTATAAGTAGCCACAGTCAATTGATGAGTGTATTGATGTTTTATGTCTATTCATAAAGTAAATGTTTACTGTTTTTTTTTTTTTTCAATTGTGTCTATACTACATGGTTAATGCTCTCTTGATAGCAACAATCACTTTCTTAACTCATCTGATTTGAATTAACATTTAACACATTCGTTTCCTGCGTGAGAGAGCCCTGCTTTCTAAATCCGATACGTCATCCCTTATGACAAGGCAGTACAACAACATATCTTCTAAATATTTAGATACACTACTTTTCTCACAGCTCAGTTTTTGTGTAGAAAAATCTTATTTCTGCATATTATAGATCAAGTTATAATGATGTATAAATTAGATTTTTTTCTTGTGAATGTCTTGTGTGGAAAATGTTGCATTTTTTTTTTTTTTACTTTTGTACTAGGTTGAACCTTTCTAATATTAATTTCTATGTTTCTCCTTATTTCTATTATAAGAAAAAATCACAACTAAAGTCTTATGATTTAATATAAATGTAAAAGTTTGTTAAATTAACAGATAATGTGACTTTGACGAAAGATTTCATTTTTTGGGGAAAGAAATTACTTAAAACGAATAGATATGAAAAGTACTTTGCCATATTTCAAATCATACAATCAATGAGAATTAGGTGTTTGTATTCACTATTCCATTGAAATATTTATAATGATAAAAACTACCGCAGAATACAAAAGGCTTTAAATTTGAGATATTAATTACTCCAAACTTTAGTAACTGTTTTACTTTTAAAATACTTTACATATAAATCTGCGTTGCTACATTTCAGATGTCCCACTGACAAAAAGACAACAAGATGTGAACCATCTGCTCTGGAAAGTATATGATCACCTACACTTTGATGACCTGAAAGGATATGCGGAAAGTTTCGATCCTGAGGCTGATACCTCCATGTATAAGGATGGAGGTGAAGCTGTCCATCGCCTTGTAAAGGAATTCAAAGATCACAGACTTTTGGAGCAGCACCACTGGTTCTCTCTCTTCAATGAACGCCAGAGGGAAGAAGCTCTTATGCTTTTTGACGTTCTGATGCAGTGTAAGACATGGGACTGTGCTGTCCACAATGCTGCATACTGGCGTGAGCGCATGAATGAAGGAGAGTTTGTGTATGCCCTTTACACTGCTGTTATTCACTCTGATCTTGGACATGGTATTGTCCTCCCTCCTCTGTATGAGGTTACTCCTCACATGTTCACAAACAGTGAAGTTATCCAGAAGGCTTACACTGCAAAAATGACACACACACCAGGCAATTTCCACATGGAATTCACTGGAACTAAGAAGAACAAGGAACAGCGTGTGGCCTATTTTGGAGAGGATATTGGTATGAATGTGCACCACGTTACATGGCATATGGATTATCCCTTCTGGTGGGAAGACAAATATGGACATCATTTGGACCGCAAGGGAGAACTCTTCTTCTGGGTACATCATCAGCTGACTGTTCGCTTTGATTCTGAACGTCTATCCAACTATTTGGATATGGTAGATGAACTTCACTGGGAGAAGCCAGTTGAGGAAGGATTTGCTCCACACACTATCTATAAGTATGGTGGTGAATTCCCTGCTCGTCCAGACCACATCCACTTTGAAGATGTTGATGGAGTAGCCAGAGTTCGTGACATGGTTATTACAGAAAGTCGCATCCGTGATGCTATAGCTCATGGATACATCACTGACAAAGATGGCAAAGTTATTGATATCAGGAATGACGAAGGCATTGACAAACTTGGTGACATTATTGAATCTTCTATGTACAGTCCTAATGTCCAGTATTATGGAGCTCTTCACAACATGGCCCACATTATGCTTGGCCGTCAAGGTGATCCTCACGGAAAGTATAATATGCCTCCAGGTGTTATGGAACACTTTGAGACAGCCACTCGTGACCCTACTTTCTTCAGACTTCATAAATATATGGACAACATTTTCAAAGAGCATAAGGATACCCTTACTCCATACACTCATGAGGATTTGGATTTCCCTGGAATTGATGTAGAAAGCATTAGTGTGGAAGGACCACTTAGAACCTATTTTGAAGATTATGAGTTTGACCTAAGAAATGCAGTCGACAGCGCAGCAGGTATCAATGATGTTGACCTGAAAGCACACGTTCCTCGTCTTAACCATCACGACTTCACTTATGTTGCTAATATCAACAACAATAATGGCAATGAAGTAGTTGCTACTTTCCGTTTGTATTTGTGCCCTGATCATGACAACAATGGAGAGAAATTCAGTTATGAAAATGGTCACTGGCACTGCATTGAAATGGACAAGTTCTGGAAGAAATGTAAGTATTGACTTCTATCGTTTTCAAGGTTTAATCTTACATGGATTACAACATTTCAATTGTTTTATATGGTAATCATTATTATTTTCAATTACTGATATAATTAAATTTTTGTTTTGTGTCAACAGTATCTCCAGGAGCTAATCACGTTGAAAGAAAGTCAACTGAATCATCAGTTACTGTCCCAGATGTACCAAGCTTCCAGTCCCTCATTGATGCTGCTGATAGTGGTAGTTTCGACATGCATGAATTTGAAAGGTCTTGTGGTATCCCCAACAGGATGCTCTTACCTAAGGGTAAGAAGGACGGCATGGAATTTTCTCTCTTCTTGGCTGTCACAGATGGTAGCTATGATCTAACTCATACTGAGGTTGATTCAGAACATGGTGGTACACACGCTCACTGTGGTGCCCACGGAGAAATCTATCCAGACAAGCGCCCCATGGGCTTCCCTCTGGATCGCAAAATCCCAGACAGACGTGTCTTTGATGAAACTACAAATATCAAATTCAGTCATGTTAAAGTATATCATGATGAACGTAAACACACCATTTTAGGTCATTAGTCACTATTAACTCCTGTGTATTTTCAACATGACTACAATTAAAGTTTTTTACTTTTAATTATCTGTTCTTCAAAGTAAGCATGACTATTTAAAAACCCTTAAAAATAAAAAAATACTGTTTAAAGATGTTTTCCTTTCCTTTGCTGATTTTAGGGGGCATCCCAGTTTATTTATTAATTGGATTCTTTGATTTCCTAAATGTCTTTTATTTGAGATATTTCTTGAGAGTGAACTATTGTTTCCATATTCATTTACAGAACGAAAGATATCAACCCATGTTAGATGAAGGTTATTCCTACTTTCATCCAAATCTTGTTTTTCAAGGGTCCATCAAATATTTCATTGTTGTGACACTTCCCTAGTTGTCATATGACTGACTCTCAGTTTGGTAATGCTAATGAGAACTACTGCTCAACTTCTGTTCTTCATTAATTTAGATGTTTCTTATCATTTTAAACATTAATAAAAGGATTGCCATAGTGTCATTTGGACCTGCTTGATTGTTTGTGACAGACCTGATTGATACCTTTGATATATTTAAGTTTTCATATTTAATCTCTCAATAGATCAATAATTTAGAAAGTGATAAAAGACACATTAACTGATTGGTTATTGATAATAATTTCATACTTTGAATTACATACATCCATTACTTTTACTGACAGGAGGCCAGGTGATTAGAAACTAAAGCTTCCTTATCCTGGTTGTCCAGAAGCTTAAGTAATACAGTATGTAGATAGATGTTGAAGGGCAACTTAATATCTGGCATTCCTCAAGGTAGTGTACTTGGTTTATTATATTTAATATTATATACCCATGACCTGTTTTTGATCTTGAAAACAAGCTTGAAGAATATGCATCAATTCCATTCCCCAAATGTAAACATGTGGTTGGGAAAACCCTCAATAGAGATCTAGTTATAATTAGTGCATGGTTCGAATTATACTAGATGATGTTGAATCAAAAAACCTAAAATATAATTGTAAATAGGTCAAAGGCAGTGGATCCTCAACGTCAAGATCATTTCATTCACAATATCTCTAACTTCATACAAATGATTTAAAATTTGAATTACAATTTTTAGTTGAAAAGCTCCTTTTGAGATACACATCCAGTCGGTTTCTTCTTTAATTGCAAAAAGAACGAATACAATGAAAAAGTCTCTTTCCATTGACTGACTAAATCCATGGGGGATTCATTGGCTAGATTCATCTAAAGGATAGCCAGTTCCTTGTGATGCATATCACCTACTTAACTAAGGCGCAAGTGACCCTTAGCGATCTATACTAATTGCAGTAAGATCCTCCGACAGGTATCAGGAGTAGAAGCTGAAAAGACATCTTGTCTATCTCCTCAAACGTAATCCGTCACCCTGCTGCCAGTGACTTCATCAAGATTTAGGGGGGCATTTCCTCCACAACAAAAGTTCTCATTACTCCACCAGGTTGTTCATCCGCTTATACAACCATTGGCAAAGATGGATTGCTAAGATATACTGCCTAACTGACTAGCAATTACGTTTACCATTTCTGGTAAAACTCAGGAACATAAATGGTGGTCTACCCTTAAATCTGCACTCTTTGGTGTAGATGCATCAGTTCCTCCTTTACTTAAACCAGATGGCTCAGTCACTCACTGTCCAAAGGAAAAGGCAACCCTTTTGGCTGATGTTTTTGACAGTAAACAGAGTAATGAAAAACTTGAACTTCCTCATTCATGTTTTCCTGAGGTTAAACTAACTAGTTTAGCTTTTTGATCTCGTGAAATTAAAGCTCTGTTGATGGACCTTGATGCTTATGGAGGTGTAGATCCAAATGGTATTTTTCCATTGTTTTTTTTATAAAGACAGCAGATTTCTTAGCTCCAAAGCTCTCTGTTATTTTGAGCAAGTTAGCAAGAGGAGCTTTTAGCACTTGTTGAAGGATTGGTAATGTTACTCCTCTATGTAAATGTGTTTATGGTAGCTCAAGTCCCACTGATTACCGCCCAATTTCCATAACTCCCATATTATTATCTAAAGTTTTTGAGCGTCTTCTGGCAAAAAGTCTTAATAGGTTTGCTGAAAGTAATCATCTATTCCCTAGTTTGCAATTTGGCTTTCATAAAGGCCTAGGAGCATGTGATGCCCTTCTTACAATCTCCAATGCTGTACAGAAATCCCTTGATTGTGGTCATGAAGTTCATATGATTGGCCTTGATTTTAGTGCTGCTTTTGACCGTGTTAATCATGAGGCCCTTATTTTCAAACTCAAACAGTTGGGAGTGGGTGGGTCATTTCTTAGTATTATTATTGATTTTTTAAGTAATAGATCTCAAAGAGTTGTCGTTGATGGGCACCATAATGAGTATAGGAATATGATATCCGGTGTTCCACAGGGTAGTGTTCTTGGCCCATTACTTTTCATACGATATACACATGACATGTGGTTTGGCCTAGAAAACAAGCTTGTTGCATATGCAGATGATGCTACTCTCTTTGCATCAATTCCATCCCCTGAATGTAGATCTGGGGTTGGTGAATCCCTTAATAGAGATTTAGCTAAAATTAGTGCATGATGCAAATTATGGGGTATGAAGTTGAATCCTAACAAAACTCAAAGTAAGTAGGTCAAGGACGGTGGCTCCTCAACATCCAGATCTCAGTATTGATAATGTTTCTTTAAATTTGTATGAATCTTTTAAAATTTTAGGTTTGATTCTCGACAGCAAATTTACTTTTGAGAAATATATTGGGTCTGTGTTTTCTTCAATTGCACAAAAAATTGGCTTATTGAGAAAGTCTTTTAAGATTTTCGGTGATCAATCAATTCTGAAGAAGTGTTTTAATTATTTTATTCTACCTTGTTTTAAGTATTGTTCTCCTGTATGGTGTCAGCTGCTGATTCTCATCTTAATTTGTTGGATAGAAACTTACGGTCTAGTAAATTTCTTATTCATGATCTAGATATTAATCTTTGTCACCGTCGTTCAATTAGTTCATTATGCATGTTGCATAAGATTTTTCATAACTCTGACCATCCTTTACATTCAGATCTCCCTGGACAATTCTATCCTGTTCGTAATACTTGGCAGGCAGTTAATTCTAATAGCCAGGCCTTCTCCATCATGAGTCTCAATACTACACAGTATTCTAGAAGTGTTATTCCAGCTGTTACCTAGTTGTGGAATGATTTTCCTAATCGGGTAGTTGAATCAGTAGAACTTCAAAAGTTCAAAGTTGGAGCAAATGTTTTTATGTTGACCAGGCTGACATGAGTCTTTTTATAGTTCATATATGACATACCTGTTTTTGACGTTAATAGTTTATATAAGACATATCTGTTTTGACGTTGTTACTGTTTTAGAATGATTTATTGTTAACTTGTTCTCATCATTTATTCATTTCCTTATTTCCTTTCCTCACTGGGCTATTTTTCCCTATTGGAGCCCTTGGGCTTATAGCATCTTGCTTTTCCAACTATGGTTGTAGCTTGGCTAGTAATAATAATAATAAAAATATTATATCAAAACAAGAAATGTATTTACAATAGAATTTAAGAGCTTTACTATTCACCATGAAAAAAAAAAATGGCATTGCTGTAAGTAATGTGAGGTAAAGATACCATGAAAATGTAGTTTAAAGGTTTAAAGGCAGCTCATGAATGGCTTTGGCAAGGTACAGTGACAATACCCTATCAAGCAGGACAATGCCCTAATGACTGACCATATATACATATGATCAGCGTCAAAGCCCCCTCTTCACCCAAACTAGGACTAAGGTGGACCAGGCAATGGCTGCTGATGTCTCAGCAGATAGACCTATTGGTTTCCCCAAAATCCCCATCCTTAGCTCACCAAGATGGTGAGGTAGTAGCGACCAAAGGAACCAACGAGTTTGAGCGGGACTCGAACCCCAGTCTGGCGCTCACCAGTCAGGGACGTTACCACATAGGCCACCACAACCCTAAGTTGGTGATAATAGAGTTATAGACACCACACGAGGTAGTCACAGAGAGATACTTATATGTAAAAAAATCAAGGTTAATCCAAAAGACTGTAAAAATAAAAACTCATAAAAATAATTAAATGCAATTGTTCAACAGTACAAGAAAAAAACCCTAATTTGCCAAACTTATAACAGGGGTCCACTAGGAACTAGAAGAGTTGGAAGACCCAAGCCTACATGGCTGAGACTTATGAAGCGTTAAGTAGGAGATGACGAATGGAGAAGTATTGAATTAAATGCTCAAAATAGGGACGACTGGTGAAATCTAACCGAGGCTCTTAGCGTCAATAGGTGTAGGAGGAGATGATGATGATGATGAATGAAAATGTCTTCTGTCTATTCTAGAGAAATGTTCGAAGTCTTTCACTTTACCCTGTTTTGAGTATTGTTCTCCTGTCTGGTCTTCAAGTGCAGACTTCCATCCTAATTTGTTAAATAAAATTCTTTTGGTGTATTGGATTCCTTATCCCTAATTTGGATATTACTTTCTATCACTATCGTTCAGTTAGTCATAATCCAGACCATCCTTTGCATTCAGATCTTGCAAGACTATACCCTCCGGAATGTTTTACAAGGTATGCAATTAATTCTAACAGTCTTTTCTTCATCATAAATCATCAATTAAGCACAAGCATGTGGGTTTTCATTTTCAAAATGTACATGATCTAAATGGAACTAATACTTGGTTAATTAAGTGTAAAATATTTTGCATAAGACTTTTGGATCGGGATGAGCTTGTAAGTATCTTGTCTTTATTCATTTATACATCCCTCCTTCTTTGTTATAAATATACATGATCTCTTTAAATTGAAGATCTGTAAGTGACAGGGAGAAATGTGTGAGAGAGAAAACGATGATTATACTAATTATTTACTAATACAAAATATATTGCTTGAATTTTATCAAACTTGATTGTGGGTAGCTTCTCAGAAGATAAAAGTTATCATAGAATTTGAGATTAATGAGACATTTACAGGTTTTGATTCTTCAGATGTCCCTTTGATGTGATCCACTTGCTCTGGAAGATTATCCTTTGACCCTGAGGCAGACACCTCAATGTACAAAGACGGAGGTGAAACTGCCCATCACATTGTTAAGGAATAAAAGGACCACAGACTACTGGAACAGCACTACTGGTACTCTCTTTTCAATAAACGTCAGAGGGAGGAGGCTCTAATGCTCTTTGATTTGTTTATGCAGTACAAGAACTAGGACTGTGCTGTTCACAATACTGCAAACTGGCGTAGCAACATGCACAAAGGAGAGTTTGTGTATACCCTTTACACTGCTGTTATTCACTCTGATCTTGGACATGCCATTGTCCTTCCTCCTCTGTATGAGGTTACCTCTCACATGTTCACAAACAGTGACGTTATCCAGGAGTGACATTATGCACTGCAAAATTGACAAACAAACAAGGCAATTTCCACATGGAACAAGGAACTGATTGTGGCCTATCTTGGAAAGGATATTGGTATAAATGTGCATCACGTTACATGGTATATGGATTATCCCTTCTCTTGGGAAGACAAATATGGGCATCATTTAGATATCAAAGGAGAACTCTTCCTTTGGGTACATCATCAGTCGACTGCTCGCTTTGACAATGAGCACCTCTCCAATCATTTGGATATGGTAGATGAACTTCAGACTGGCGAAATCTCACTGAGGCCCTTTGTGTCAATAGGCGTAGGAGGAGATGATAATGAGACGAATTTCAATGGGATAAGACAGTTGAAGCAGATTTTTCCCCAAACACTATCTACAAATATGAAGGAGAATTCCCTGCTCAAACAAATTCACCCACTTTGAAGACGTTGATGGAGTAGTTTGAGTTTGTCATATGATCATAATGGAAAGTTGCATCTATGATGCTATTGCTCATGGATATATTTGGATTTATTTTCAAATTTCTTACATAAAATTTATCAAAATTCACCAAGTTCTTCCTGTATCAGTTCCTCTATTATCTGTCTCACAGTGAAAAAAAAAACCTCATATACCAAGTAAAATTGTGTACTGCATAATTCTTACAGTAAATTTTATCACATTTACCTTATTCAGTGGAGCAATTATTCTTCTCACCAATTCCTCCCAATTCTTTCTTTTATTCAGACATACTTTGTAAACCTTGATCAACCAATAAGTTCCACTATCATCACCCTACTAAAGTATCTCACTTGTAATTCCAAGTCCTAATGTCTTTCCTTTCTTCAACTTCTTTTATGCCTTACTAATATGTTCAACAGTCACATCCACTAGTATTACCCGTCTTATGCAAAGCTTTACCGCCAGTGTGTCTGTCATCTTTGCTTCTCTTGTATCATAAATATTCAACAAATACTCACTTTATTACCTAAGCACTGAATTTGCTTCACACAGAATAAGTACATTTGAATCTTTTATTTTCTTCAAAATCCATTTCTTCATTAAGCCTTCTCTCTGCTTCCACCTCCTGGTAGAACAAATCCTTAAACTCATTAAAATCTTTGTTTATTTCTCCCCATTATTTTCCTTATATGCCTTTGCATCTTTGTTCTTAACTACCTTATCCAGCTTGCAATAGGTCTGCAGATAATATTCTCTTCAGTCATTGAGCTCGGTCTAAAACTGCCAATTCCTTGGTGAGATGGTATACTTCTTAAGTGGTAGAAGACCTTCTTACCCTAACACTCAAGTGGCATCATATTTTCCACTACAGAGGGATTTGGGTTGAGTAAAAACGATAACATTCATACTATACTGTATGGTTTGAAAGGCACCAAAAGACCAGGGCATGGAGTTTGAATCCCAGTACACTGAACTAACATTGAAAGTATATATACATGCACATACATATGTGTTTATATATATATACCTACTTTATATATATATATATATATATATATATATATATATATATCTATAAATATATATATATATATATATATATATATATATATAATGTATGTATACACATACACACACACACACACACACACACACACACACACATATATATATATATATATATATATATATATATATATATATATATATATATATATATATACATACATATATATATTGTGCTAGGAAAACTCGGTTTTGGAAAATTCTGTCTCAAAACCATGTTGAATATTCACGTCTTGAATGGTAGATAAAAATTATCACGACCTCTAACAAAGCTTCAGAAAGGCAAATAAAATGTATAAATGTGTACTTATGTTTAATTAATTCATTAGATTTACGTTAAGCACAGAAAAATATTAAAGGAATTCTGTATGAAAAAATAGGCAGCTTATCTCTAGAAACCAGCTTGCCTTTCCCAGAGTCAATTTATACCGAAATCGTATTTGAAGTCTGTGTGACAACCATGTGCAAACTTGGGGTAAAGGTTAGGGTTAATTCAGTCACCTTTTGCTCGACCTTTACCTTAGCCTATGACCTAGGACTTCCAAAACTGAATCACTTCCACGTCTCAATGTATCAATTAATCTCTGAAATTTTCATTACTCAGTGAGTAAAATAGTGGCTGAGCACAAACACACAAAAGGACAAACAGACAAACACGGGCGAAAACATAGCCTCTCAACTTCGTTGGCGGAAGTAACAAATAAGCAAACCCATAAACAGACGAAACAGACAGGGGCGAGAGCATACCTTTTCGAAAATTTACAACTAACAATCACACTTGAAATTCTAAATCAGTTGTATAAAGTTAAGAGATATTATCAATGAAATGTTCTGGATGTTAATGAGCCACTGGCCTTGACATACTTACAATCATATCTTAAGCTTTTTACGGTTCACCTTCACCTACCATAATTTGAACCATGAACTAATTTAAGCTAGATCTCTATTAAAGATGCATATTCAATAAGCTTGTTTTCAAGGCTAGGCAACATATTATGTGTATATAATATGAAACATAATGAACCAAGAATACTACCTTGGGGAAGACCAGATATTACATCTTTTGAGTTTCTTATGACCCAGCTTGCTGCCAATTAAAGTAATGGATGTATGTAATTGAAAGTATGATATCATAATCAATAAAGAATCAGCCAATCCCTCTTTGATTGCTTTTTATTCTTGATCTATTTAGAGAGGATGAAGTAAGCAAACTTCAGCATATCAAGGACAAATATCAGCTCTGAAGCAGACAATCAAGGAGGGCTAACTGACACTATGGTAAGCCTTTTAACAATTTTTCAAATGATAAGAAACGCATCTTAAACAAGGAAGAATAGTTCAGCAGTGGTACTCATTAGTATAACCAGACCGAGTGTCATTCATATAACAGCTTGGGTTTGTCACATAATTGAAATATTTCATGAACCATGGAAAAACAAGCTTTGCTTGAAAGTAGTAGAAACCTACAACTAATATATGCTCAAGTTCATGCTCATTTAAAATTTCCCTCAACATTTCTTGCTCTATGTAAATACACAAGAATAATAGCTCAACCTTAGAAAATATCTCAAACAGAAGAGATTTAGAAAATCAGAGAATGCAGTCAATAAAAAAAATAGATATAAGGGCAATCTAATTTATGCCCCATAAAATCAGAAAAGGAAAGGAAAACATATTTAGACAGCATTATTTTATTTTTTAAGCGTTTTTAAACAGTCATCCTTACCATCATAAATCCATCATTGAAGTTTAAAAACAAATCAAATTCTAGTCATGAAAAATACACTGTAGTTAGCAGTGACTCTAAGCACCTACAACAGTGAATTTGCGTTCATCATGATATACTTTAACATGACTGAATTTGATATTTGTAGTTTCATCAAAGACACGTCTGTCTGGGATTCTGCGATCCAGAGGGAAGCCCATGGGGCGCTTGTCTGGATAGATTTCTCCGTGGGCACCACAGTGAGCGTGTGTACCACCATGTTCTGAATCAACATCAGGATGAGTAAGATCATAGCTACCATCTGTGACAGCCAAGAAGAGAGAAAAGTCCATGCCGTCCTTCTTACCCTTAGGTAAAAGCATTCTGTTGGGGATACCACAAGACCTTTCAAATTCATGCATGTCGAAACTGCCACTGTCAGCAGCATCCATGAGGGACTGGAAGCTTGGTACATCTGGGACAGTAACTGATGATTCACTTGACTTCCTTTCAACGTGATTAGCTCCTGGAGATACTGTTGACACAAAACAAAAATTTAATTATATCAGTGATTAAAAATAATATTGATTACCATATAAAACCATTAAAATGTTGTAATCCATATAAGATTAAACCTTGGAAAAGATAGAAGTCAATACTTACATTTCTTCCAGAACTTGTCCATTTCAATGCAGTGCCAGTGACCATTTTCATAAGTGAATTTCTCTCCATTGTTGTCATAATCAGGGCACAAATACAAACGGAAAGTAGCAACTACTTCATTGCCATTGTTGTTGTTGACATCAGCAGCAAAGGTAAAGTCATGGTGGTTAAGCCGGGCAACGTGTGCCTTTAAGTCAACCATGGCAACACCTTCTGCACTGTCTACAGCATTTCTTAGGTCAAACTCATAGTCCTCAAAGTAAGTTCTAAGGGGCCCCTTAACAGCAATGCTTTCTACATCAATTCCAGGGAAATCCAAATCCTCATGAGTGTATGGTGTAAGGGTATCCTTATGCTCTTTGAAAATGTTGTCCATATATTTATGAAGTCTGAAGAAAGTAGGGTCACGAGTGGCTGTCTCGAAATGTTCCATAACACCTGGAGGCATATTATACTTTCCATGGGGATCACCTTGACGGCCAAGCATAATGTGGGCCATGTTGTGAAGAGCTCCATAATACTGGACATTAGGACTGTACATAGATGATTCAATAATGTCACCAAGTTTGTCAATGCCTTGGTCATTCCTGATATCAATAACTTTGCCATCTTTGCCTGTGATGTATCCATGAGCTATAGCATCACGGATGCGACTTTCTGTAATAACCATGTCACGGACTCTGGCTACTCCATCAACATCTTCAAAGTGGATGTGGTCTGGACGAGCAGGGAATTCACCACCATACTTATAGATAGTGTGTGGAGCAAATCCTTCCTCAACTGGCTTCTCCCAGTGAAGTTCATCTACCATATCCAAATAGTTGGATAGACGTTCAGAATCAAAGCGAACAGTGAGCTGATGATGTACCCAGAAGAAGAGTTCTCCCTTGCGGTCCAAATGATGTCCATATTTGTCTTCCCACCAGAAGGGATAATCCATATGCCATGTAACGTGATGCACATTCATACCGATATCCTCTCCAAAGTAGGCCACACGCTGTTCCTTGTTCTTCTTAGTGCCAGTGAATTCCATGTGGAAATTGCCTTGTTTGTTTGTCATTTTTGCAGTGTAAGCCTTCTGGATAACTTCACTGTTTGTGAACATGTGAGGAGTAACCTCATACAGAGGAGGGAGGACGATGCCATGTCCAAGATCAGAGTGAATAACAGCAGTGTAAAGGGCATACACAAACTCTCCTTCATTCATGCGCTCACGCCAGTAAGCAGCATTGTGGACAGCACTGTCCCATGTCTTACACTGCATCAGAACGTCAAAAAGCATAAGAGCTTCTTCCCTCTGGCGTTCATTGAAGAGAGAGAACCAGTGGTGCTGCTCCAAAAGTCTGTGATCTTTGAATTCCTTTACAAGGCGATGGACAGCTTCACCTCCATCCTTATACATGGAGGTATCAGCCTCAGGATCGAAACTTTCTGCATAACCTTTCAGGTCATCAAAGGTTAGATGATCATATACTTTCCAGAGCAGATGGTTCACATCTTGTTGCCTCTTTGCCAATGGGACATCTAAAATAAAATAACATAAAAGTAAATAACTACTTCCTTGTAAAATGTAACATATCCTTAATTGCAATTTAATAAATTATTGTTTCGAAATATTACAGAAATGACATCATTATCTATATTTCTTAATAAAGCTTATTGAAATAATTACGAAAAAAATGAGAAATGAAAAGTAGATTATTACTTGAATCTTGGTTTTCACTCAGATAAACTTTCAATGCCATATTATTCACCAAGTCAAAATGCAAAGACATTTCTATAACATTTATAATGAACATTTACCACAAAAAAGTTTTGTAATTACAATAATTTCTGCGTTTAATCAACGTAAATTTCCAAATTAGAAAATAAAACTATATATAAATGATTACGTTCAACAAGAAATTAGATTTGCATATCTTTTAACTAATCAACAATAATAACGATTATCACGATACATAATATCAGCTGTTTACATTAATAGGACATTTAGTTTTTATAATAGTTCCAGATATGTAATACTGCTAACAAGAAAAAATAGCCAGTTTAGTAATATATTAAAGCTTGGACATACATTATGATTTAAAAGGCTAGGCAATACATTATCAAAATTTCTTTTAAAATTATTCGCAAAGAAAACCAATTTCTCTTCCACAACCCAAAATATTGTATAATCTGGCAATAATTTTACCAATGCCAAAGGAACTTTTATTCAAACTGTTCAAATGTTATTAGAATTAAGATAAAAAAAATAAATAACATTAAAAAATTGAATTAGAGAAAATATAGAAAATAGCCGTACCTTGCAATTCTATGAAATAAATATACTAAATAAAACTAGGATCCACAACTCGTCAACAATATGCTATTCAAACCGCCTCCAAAACTTCTCGAGTGATATCTTGTGGTCAGATACAAAGATTATTATTATTATTATTATTATTATTATTATTATTATTATTATTATTATTATTATTACTAGCTAAGCTACAACCCTAGTTAAAAAAGTAGGATACTATTAGTCCAAGGGCTCCAGCAGAGAAAAATACCCCAGTGAGGAAAGTGAATAAGGAAACAAATACATTACAAGAGAAGTAACTAACAATTAAAATTAAATATTCTAAGAACAGTACGAACCTTAAAATATCTTTCATACTGTATTATATAAACTATAAAAACTCCAAATAACAAGAGGAAAAGAAATAAGATAGAAGTGTGCCCGATTGTACCCTCAAGCAAGAGAACTCTACTCCAAGGTAGTTGAAGACCATGCGACAGACTATTATTATTATTATTATTATTATTATCATTATTAACTGGTAAGTTACAACCCTAGTTGGAAAAGCAGGATGATGCTATAAGCCCAAGGGCTCCAACAGGGAAAATAGCCCAGTGAGGAAAGGAAAAAAAGAAAAAATAAAATATTTTAAGAACAGCCTAGCCTAACTAGGGCTTCTAGTGACGGCAAATACAAACGAAAAAAGGAATGTATTTTCGGCTAAAATGCCACAAAAAGATTCCAATCTTACCCGAAGCGTCGCTCTGGAAACCCTCCAGGGAAAGGCTCTCGAAGCCGAAGCTTGGCCAGGCGGCGGCAGCTGCCACAAGCGCGAAGAAGACAAACACCTTCATTGTGCTGTGACGAACTGCAGAGACTTGCCTACTTATATACACGCCGGTCCATCAAGCAGGGGACAAAGTCCGTCGACAAAAAGATCAAATTAACATGCACACAATAGTTAGCTGTCTCTGATAAGGATATCATCAGTTGTCCTTATCTTCATCGAATGATCAACACCAATTACGGCTTCTCTCAAGTGCTAAGGACATTAGGGTGTTATTGGTTCAGCAAAGCTGGACAAAAATATTCCCTTTTGGTTATGACAGTGTTCAACATTAGGTAGAACTATCATATTACTTGCTTTCATGTAATAAACAAATGTGATTATTTGATTCAGTAACATGGATCATATAATACTAAAAATATCTTAATATAATTATTTAATATTTCACTCATTTAAAAAGTATTTTCATTTCCATATAACTACATAATTCTACTTATTAGACATCAAAATATCGTTCAGAAATTCGTACTTAACATATTCTTGTTGCAGAGAATGTTTTTATGCTAAACAGGCTGACATACTGTCCACGTCTCTTCCTAGTTTAATATGACATATATTTTAACGTTGGTAGCCTACTGATCTAAGATATACTTTATTCTGTATTCAATAGTTTTCAAATGGTTTATCTATTTTGTTATTTTCTTCCCTCACAGGGCTATTTTTCCCTGTTGGAGCGATTGGGCTTATAGCATCCTGCTTTCCCAACTAGAGTTGTAGCTTAACTAATAATAATAATAGCAAATACAACAATATACACAATAAATAAACAAAAAATTTGCCTAAATGCATACATACATACATACATACATACATACATACACACACACACACACACACACACACATATATATATATATATATATATATATATATATATATATATATATATACACATAAGTGAAATTCAGTTGCTGAAGAGAGGATGAACAAAATGTGCAAAAAAATTTCCTTTTTATATACCTACATAAAGATCACCTATTAGCAGTGTGTCGAATTGTCCTACAGACTGCATCATCCCCCTATATCTTGAAATCACTTTCATCCATCCTAGACACTAAGGGCCTTTTCCGCTATTCTTCCAACTACATTAAGGGCCTTTTCAGCCATTCTTCCAACGACATTAAGGGCCTTTTCAAGGGCCTTTTCATCCATTCTTCTAACCACATTACGGACCTTTTCATCCATTCTTCCAACCACATTAAGGGCCTTTTCTTCCATTCTTCCAACCTCACCAAACCACAAAATAAAAAAAAATAGACTTGCCCAACCTCTGACCTATGCTAACTTTCATACCACTTTTCAGTGTCTCAACATTTCTAACATCTTTAATTCTTCTTACAACAAAAATGCTAAGCACAGTACATTTCAACAGCGCTTCATTTTATCCTATTTCAATATAACCCCATCCTATCCATATACAAGAGTTGGCTCAACATTCTCTTCATAAGTTCTATTTATTATCTTCTTAATCTTCAGCAAGCACCGTGCTACATCTTTTTTACTCCCACTAGTGTTTGTGTTTAAGCCTAAAAGAATATGAAAACTAATGGATAGTATCCTTCCTCCATCCATATTAGCATTTATTATTCCATATTCCAGGTTTCCATTTATCCTAACAACCTAATCTTCCTTTCTCATACAGTGGTTTCAAATTTCTCATCCTGCAAACACTTTCAATCTTTTTGAAGATATTTCTTTTCTCCATCTCGATCTCCGGCTGCAAACATCAACCATCCTGTAGCATATTCACAAGTTCTATTCTAATCTCATATCTTTGTACCCACATTTCTCTGGTATCTTTCCTTGAAGATAGTGAATAGACCTCGAGATAAAACACACTGCTATTCAGACACAATACTAAACCAAATCACAAAGCACTCTCCCATATACACATTATAGTAAATAGCTTACTTCCATTAAAAAAACTTAATTTCACTGTTAACAGCTTCAACACCATTCACTTCACTGTCTTAGTCGATTGAACCAGATGCTTTTTTTTCTAATATCCATATGTCTATAAACAGTTACTCGACCTTCCTAGTACATTTTCAAAAACCAAGGGTCTGATATGATCCATTCTTTCAACTATCCCTTCCTCAATCAAAATATTATTCTCTGATATATTAAGAATAATTTTTCTGCTATAGTATCATTATCATTATTATTATCATTACTGCTATTATACTTATTATTATTATTACTAGACAAACTGCACCCTTATTTGGAAAAGCAGATTGCTACAAGCTCAAGGGCTTCAAAAAGGAAACAGTCCAGTGAGGAAAGAAAATAAGGAAATAACGAATAAAAAGTATATATGAGAAGTAATGAATAAAATATACACAATATCCTAAGATCAGTAACAATGTTCAAATAGACCTGCAATATAAACTATGGTAGGAGATTTATGGCGACATTCCATTAAAGCTATACAGGAAACATGTTGTATGCAACTTGACTGGCTTTCAACCAGGAAAAATGTTGCCTGCAATATGGTGATATCGTTGTTGCTTGTAGCATCCTACAAGTTATGTTGGGTATTGAACGACACAAACCATTTCTGCCAATTCAACAAACTCAAGGAAATTGCAACCCAATGTCTCAGCTGATGGTCAGTGTCGCTTCATACGAGTATCTATAGTCCATTTCTTTTAGCAATGCATATTTGCACAGACTTGCAGCGGTGCCCTTTTAGCTCGGAAATATTTCCGGATCGCTGATTGGTTGGACAAGATAATTCGAACCAATCACCAACCAGGAAACTTTTCCAAGCTAAAAGGGCACCGCCGCGAGTCGGTGCAAATATGCATCGCTAAAAGAAATGGACTATAGTGCTGTATGCTCGTTTAAAAAAATAAAAAGGAGGAGGAGGAAGCCAATGGTGGAAGAGAGAACTTTTTATAGTCAGTAACTTTGCTTGAAACAATTCTATTGAGTAATTACTGTCCAATGACCTATCAGTATTGATTTAATTACCTTCTCGAGTGAAAAAAATTATCAAGAAGCCTTTCCATCTAAAATTAGGAATTTGGCAACATTGCATTTCCAAATCACTGGCGAAAGCTATAAATCTCTCATGTACCTCTTCAAAATTTCTGGTATGACTATTTCAAGTATACCAAGCAATTATGGAAGCACTATGAGATGTAGTTAAGGTAAGTTTTTTCTTGCGAGCAATTCTGTGGCTTTATACAAGAAAATCATTGCCACGACTGGTGGGAAGGCATGCAACACTGGGCAACAGGCTAATTGTTGCTAAATACATTGGGTTATACAGTAACATGTTCCCACCAGCCACATACCCCGCAACTGTACGCTACATATTACCTTCTGCTGAACTGGTGGAAACACTCGGCATATGCAACAATGTTGCATGCCTCATGTTGCTTGGTGTAAAGGAACCTTTATCTCAACCTGTTCAGCAGAAAAACATTTGCAACAACTTCCAACTTCTGAAGTTCCATCGATTCAACTGCCAGATTACAAAGATCATTCCACAAGAATCTTGTCACAGAAGGAATATAATTTTCATAAAGGTATGTAATGTTTAGTCTTGCTGCAGAGAAGGCAAGCTTGCTAGATTTAAGTGCACACCTAGATTGTGTAGAAGATGGTACAGTCTGGGAAGATTTGAAAGCAAAGGATGGTCAGAATTATGAAAAACATTATGCGACACCCTCAAAAAAGAGACTGAACGACGGTGCCAAAAGTTACTATCCAGATCAGGAATAAGGAATCTAATAGACATTGAGATTTTATTCAACAAATTAATAACAGAGAATGCCGCTGAAGACTGGAGAGGACAACAACACTAAAAACTATGTAAAATGAAAGAATTAAGATATTTCCTTAGGATAGAGTAGTCACATTGAACTCTAAAAAGACTTTCTCAATAAACCAACTTTTTGGGGAAATTGAACAACCAAACCGAATGTGGTTCTTAAAAGTATATCTGCAATCACGAATAACACTTAGAATTTTAAATAAGTTATATATAAGAAAAGAGACATTGTCAATGCAAAGATCTGGTTGTTGAGGAGTTACTTACAATAATACTTTGAGTTTTGTTAGGATTCAACTTCATGCCACATAATATGCACCATGCACTAATTTAAAAAAAATCTCTATTAAGGGATTTAGCAACTATAGGTCTACATTCAGGTGATGGAATGGATGCACAGAGAATAGCATCATTTGCACATGCAGCAACCTTGTTTTCCATGCCAAACCACATATCATGAGTAAATAATATGAGATGTAAAAACCCTTTTGAAATAGGGATACTGTAGTGTGGTGAAAGGGTTTGTGTATCACCATGATTAGTAAAGCTGTACTAGTCAGGGCCATCCATACTACATTGGTTTCCTGTGAGCAATCAGACTAAAGTCCCTCACCATCACCAGTCCGCAATGGCCAGCGTGGTGTTTTTGTTGTTGTTGTAATGGGCCGGGAACGCTATCCTGAGGAACACCAGATATGGCATTCCTACAGTTACTATAGTGCCCAACAACAATTTCTATTTGCAATTTATTACTTGAAAATTCGATAATAATGCTAAGAATCGACCCACCTATTCAAGTTAAAAAAGAAGTGCCTCATGAATAACATGGTTAAAGGCAGCTCTAAAATCTAGTTCAATCATGTGTACCTCCCAACCATAATCAAGGGATTTCTGTACAGCAATGGAAATTGTAAAAAAGGAATCACACAGACCAAGCCCTATACAAAGGCAGAGCTGCAAACTACAGAACAGATGAATACCTTCAGAATACCTATTTAGACGTTTGGCCCAAAATAACCTCCAGAAACTTTATCATAAGGGAGTTTTGTAAATTGGGCGGTAATCAGCAGCAGGGATAATATGACCACAAACATGTTCACCTTACGGAGTGATATTACCAATTCCCAACAAATGCAAAATGAACCTTTTCTTTCAAACTTGTAAAAAATAACAGACAACGTAGAGGCTAAGAAATCACCTATCTTTAGAAAAAAGGAAGAATACTATTTTGTGCCTAAACTTTCATAATTATGAAGGTCCAAGATGATGGTTTTAATTTCACCGGATTGAAAACTGCACTAGTTGGTTTAGCCTCAAGAAAACAGGAATGATAAAGATTGGGTTTCTCACTGCTCAGCTTTCTGTAACACACATTAGCCAAAAGGATTGTCTTTTCCTTTGGACAGTGAGTGACAAAGCCATCTGGATAAGGCCAAGGAGGAACTGTTTAGTCTACACCTGGGTTGTACCAGAAAGGGTTTCTTTTAAGGTCAAATTGTACTACTTTTCGGATGAAGCATAAACTCTGAGCAAAAGCTCTTAGATGAGTATAGTTGTTACAAGTGAAATCTGATCTGCTACTTTTCCAGATATAACAAGCCACCTGTTTCTCCTCCAGATAATCGTGTCTACAATCATCATTGAACTAAGGTTTGTAACTCTTAGCTTTATACAGTGAAACAGTTTATCCTCTTATCCATTCTTTAAAAGCTTTCCATCAACCACATTTTTCTTATAAACTGAGATAAATTACTCAGCTCACTAGCAACTTCATCTGGATACTTCTACTACCTTCAGCATCACTGTAAGATCAGTTTTGTTACTGACACATATGGAACATTTAAAAAATATGACATTATAGATTTATGTAAAGGTGGTTTACTCTTCTATACAATAACAAAGTCTCACTTTAACAGTGTTTGTGCTAGCAAGAGTTAAGTAAAACGTTCCAAGAGAAGGCCTCGAACTTAAAAAACCGTTTGTATGTGATGTGTTGGCGCTCAAAGGGTTAAATGTCTCTTTGCATCTTTCTTTTGCAATGAACCTTTAACCTTACACTTATTCCTTGCACTCTCTTATACCCTTCACATTCAAAATTTTTTTTGTAATATTCTAAGTCTTTATTTGCCTCTTTTATTCTCTGAATCATTCGTTAGTCAACCTTTCTCTCAACATTTATTACCATATAAAAGATATTTTCTAGGTTCATTAAGGTTTTTTTTCCTTACTCCCATCTGATTTTCTTCTTTATAATCTTCATATATTTTAGTTCCATACTGATTAACCTACACTTCCTCCTGTATACCCACACATTACCTTCTCTTCGGTAATACACTTGAACCTCAAATAATCTACTTTTTTTTTCTTTTACTTAACCGATCAAATATTCTTCTCTTCCTCCGTGAAATTTCCTCCTGAAGTGTTGTGTATATGAGAGAGAGAGAGAGAGAGAGAGAGAGAGAGAGAGAGAGAGAGAGAGAGAGAGAGAGAGAGAGAGAGAGAGAGAGAGAGAGAGGTGCATTAGACAAACTTCAATTTAACCAACTCCTGCGAGTGTGCTCTCTCTCTCTCTCTCTCTCTCTCTCTCTCTCTCTCTCTCTCTCTCTCTCTCTCTCTCTCTCTCTCTCTCTCTCTCTCTCTCTCTCTCTATACAATCAAGCAAGGTGACTCTGTAAAATAAAATCGTTCCTGAAGAGAAAAAAATGTACGTTGGACCAAAACATCACCTCAAGTGATATATAAATATATTTCATTTACGTCTCTTTGTGGATTCATAAATCTATGAGGGAAATCTGTTACCACAAGACATGGTAATGGGAATCTATGAAATCATTAACTATGGATTATGTTAATGCATTCAAATCTAGATTTTGAAGGGTTGAGGTTATGTTGCAAATCAGGGCACTCAAGAATATATCTATTTTACAAATTGTTGGCGATTTAGTGTACTGGATAATATGCTTTACAGAAATACAAATTGATAAATCATACTTTTAATGGCCAATATTAAAATTAAAATTACCTTTCTTCTTTATTTCCTCATAAACAAAATTCTCTTATTATAGGTTTTGTATTAAAAGTGGCCAGATCATTTTAGATAATGGCGAAAAAACTAACATGTTACTGTGAAAAAAAAATAAAAATAATAGTAAATTAGTTTCTTAAAACACCACTTGTCTATAATTTAGTCACACGAAATGTGACGTTAAAAAGGCGAGGTTTTATTCAAATCTATACCCACTTTCTCGTAGGTTACAAATACCCAATAATTACGAAACGTCCGTATAAACTCACCGTAACCAGAGAATGTTATCATTTTGTACTATCAGATAAAATCTATGTGAGACATAAAGTAGACAGATTCTTTTTTAGAAACGGACTTTGTCTCCCACTGGTGTCACAGTCAGGTTTACTATATAAGGGGCCGAGAAGACCACTTCTGGCACATCACGATGAAGGTGATCGTCCTTTTCGCATTGGTGGCACTTGCTGCCGCAGGTAAGTGTGAAGTACACACCATTCGTTTGCACTCCCTTTGGTTTGCACTTATAACTACAGAAATGGTTCTCGGACTTCAAAGACATGCTATGGTGAAAGCCCTTCATCATAAGTGTTTAAGTCTTCTGAAGGATTTTCAACACCTAAATGTATTTTCTGAAACTTGCTGAAGACAATCCTGAAGCCAGATATCGCTCAGAAAAATCTCCTGATTGAAAAATTCATAACTGTCAGTATGATCTCACTCCCAACTTCGAAAGTAATTCATGATTATTCTTCACTGGACTTTAAATGATTATACACTTAGATCCTTATAAGACAACGTTTTTGAAAGCTCTTATCCAATGAACATGCGTTACCCTGATATCCTTTGACAATCATAAAACGCATTGCTTCTAAATTTATTGTTTGAGATTCCGATGAATTTTCAAAATTATTAAAAAAAATTATTTGTTTTCAGATCCGCACACATCCAACATTTCTCCCGGTCACTAGAAGTTGAAGACTAATTCCCATATTTACTCACTGATCAAATCATTCCTAGAGTGTGATATGTTCTCAAAATTATTACACTTGTAGTCGATTACGATACATTTTCTTTCATGTTAAGTTCTATCCTTTGTTGAATTACATTCCATCATTAAATGCTCTTTTGTAGAAATTCTGATTTTGTCAAAAGGTTCTATAAGTAATATACAAGTTTTGTTCTAGTTTCTTGAATCTCATGGATGTACTGTGACCCAAAGAGGAAAAATCGATACTTAACAAATCCAGAACTAATGATTGTGTAATGCAATTTGTCGCGAATGAGGGCCAAAAAGATAAGAAACCTAAAAAATAAACATGAATTCCAATCAAAATATATTTAAAAGACTTATTCCTGCAGTAATTAAACCTGCATACATTTCACCATACGCGATAATCAATTTAGCTAATATATTACTCAAATTGTGGCTTCACCATAATTTACACCTAAGCTTGCTATGAGATACCAATGTGGTAATTTGATTCCTTTTATAACAGGAAACACCATATAATATATGAGAAAAATTATGAATATACAGTAATTACTTTTTCTTTGACAGATGTGCCCTTGGCCAAGAGACAACAAGATGTTACCCATCTGTTGTGGAAAGTGTATGACCATTTGGAATTCGACGAACTGAAAGGATATGCCGAAGCCTTTGACCCTGAAGCTGACAAGTCTCAATATAAGGACGACGGTGAGGCTGTACACCGCTTAGTCCAAGAACAGAAGGACCACAGACTTCTTGAACAACATCACTGGTTCTCCCTCTTCAATGAACGCCAAAGGGAAGAGGCCCTCATGCTCTTTGACGTCTTCATGCAGTGCAAGACATGGGAGTGTGCTGTTCACAATGCTGCATACTGGCGTGAGAAAATGAATGAAGGAGAGTTTGTTTATGCTTTGTACACAGCTGTTATTCATTCTGATCTTGGACATGGCATTGTTCTCCCTCCACTCTATGAAGTTACTCCTCACATGTTCACAAACAGTGAAGTTATCCAAAAGGCTTACACAGCAAAGATGACTAATCAACCAGGTAAATTTGAGATGGAGTTCACTGGTACAAAGAAAAATAAGGAACAACGTGTTGCTTACTTTGGAGAAGATATTGGAATGAATCTCCATCACGTCACATGGCATATGGATTTTCCTTTCTGGTGGGAAGACAAATATGGAGGACACTTGGATCGCAAGGGAGAACTTTTCTTCTGGGTTCATCATCAGCTCACTGTTCGCTTTGATTCTGAACGTCTATCCAACTATTTGGATATGGTAGATGAACTCCAGTGGGAGAAACCAGTAGAAGAAGGCTTTGCCCCACACACTATCTACAAGTATGGTGGCGAATTCCCTGCCCGTCCTGACCACATTCACTTTGAAGATGTTGATGGAGTAGCAAGAGTTCGTGACATGGTAATCATGGAAAGCCGTATCCGCGATGCCATAGCTCACGGATACATTACTGATAAGGAAGGTCAAGTTATTGATATCATGAATGACCAAGGCATTGACAAACTTGGTGACATCATTGAATCTTCTATGTACAGTCCCAATGTTCAGTATTATGGAGCTCTCCACAACTTGGCTCACATTATGCTTGGCCGTCAAGGAGATCCTCATGGAAAATACAACATGCCTCCAGGTGTTATGGAACACTTTGAAACTGCTACTCGTGATCCTACTTTCTTCAGACTTCACAAATATATGGATAATATTTTCAAGGAACACAAGTACAGCCTTCCTCCATACAAACATGAAGATCTGGACTTCCCCGGTGTAGCTATTGATAGCATTAGCGTTGAAGGAGAACTTAAAACATATTTTGAAGACTATGAATTTGATATTCGCAACGCTGTCGACTCCGCTGAAGGTATTACTCCAGTTGACCTAAAAGCCAATGTTCATCGTCTGAACCATCATGACTTCTCCTTTGTCGCTGATGTCAACAACAACAATGGAAACGAAGTTGTCGGTACATTCCGCCTTTATCTTTGCCCTGAGATGGACAACAATAAGGAACATTTTGATTTCAACAATGGTTCCTGGCACTGCATTGAAATGGACAAATTCTGGAAGAAATGTAAGTTTTCCATTTAATCGTAACTCATTGAATTACATATACATTCAAATATATATCTATATATATATATATATATATATATATATATATATATTTATATATATATATAAAGATAAATTGAAAGATGTAACAATATATTTTATCTATCTTAATCATTGCAATTTCGAGTACATGTTTGAAGTAATATTTCCAATCTAACTTTAGAAATATTTCCTTTTAATAACGTTTCGAATTTCGTTATTTACAGTGACTCCAGGAAGCAATCACGTTGTAAGGAAATCTGTTGACTCTTCTGTCACTGTTCCTGATGTACCCAGCCTGCAGTCTCTCATGGATGCTGCTGACAGTGGTAGCTTCTCCATGCCTGAATACGAAAGGGCTTGTGGCATCCCCAACAGAATGCTTTTGCCCAAGGGTAAGAGGGACGGCATGGAATTTGCTCTGATTTTGGCTGTCACAGATGGCAGCTACGACCTAACACATCCTGATGTTGAATCTGAGCACGGAGGCACTCACGCTCACTGTGGAGCCCATGGAGAGATCTACCCAGACAAGCGTCCCATGGGATTCCCTCTGGACAGACGTATCCCAGACAGACGAGTCTTTGATGAAACTACAAACTTCAAGTACACTCATGTGAAGGTGTTCCACGATGAACACCATCATTAGACAATGAAAATAAATTCATCCTAAATATCCTTTTAGATGGCAGGTTCCATATACTTTTCAACGACAACAAGGTTATGATTCAGTGCAATAAAATTTAGATTCGTCCTATAGTTTTTTTTCGCATTTTAACATCCCCAATACATAAAGATGATAATTCATGCCTTAGTAAATGTTCATACTGCTTTCAATAAACCTTTTTATGCAATTAACTTGATGCTAAACGTAACGTGAAATCAAACCCCAAAAAATGTTAACAAAAACTGGATTTAAAGATGTTAATGGATAATAAACAAAACGAAAAACCCAAAAGACCAGATTATTATCAAGGGAAAATCAGACATTCCAAGTAGGACTAAATACATATCGTACATATCTATACAAATATATCAACATACATACATACATATATATATATATATATATATATATATATGCGTGTGTGAGTGTATGCATATATATTGTTTGACTGAAGACTATAACTGCCCTAATGGGGTTGATTTTGAAAGACAACTTTTCAACTGCATTGTAATTTGCCAGTAACCGCTTTTGTCATTTTTAGAGAGAATATGAAAATTAAACAGTAAATGTAAAAAGTCTTTTACTTCAAAAATGTACATATAAACATTCGTTTATGTACTGAAACCAATGGCGTTCCAAGGTTGGATGATCTTTTTCTTGTATTTTGGAGCGAGGTCAATTTAAAACACGTTTCAAACGGCCAGTGTTACGGTCAGCTATTATATATATATATATATATATATATATATATGTGTGTGTGTGTGTGTGTATATATATACATATATATATATATATTTATATAAATATATATATATATATATATATATATATATATATATATATAAATTTTCATATAAATATATATATATGTATATATATAAATTTTATATATATATAAATTTATATATATATATATGTATATATATATATATATATATATATATATATATATATACATACTGTCATCATTAATGGCATAGCTACAACCCTAGTTGAAAATCAGGATGCTATAAGACCAAGGGCACCAACAGGGAAAATAGCCCAGTCAGGAGAGGAAATAAAGAAACAGATAGTATATGTATATATAAATAATTACGGCCATAAAAAGAGTGAAAAGAGCATTTTAAGACAAAAATTAAAAAAAGCAGAAAGGATACATGACTTGAAAAAAAAATCCATATAACGGTCATATGGAAAATGAGGAGTTTTTGAGTGAAGAGGAAAGAAAACATGACGTTTATGATAGTGATAATTGAGGTTAACTTGTAGAAATCTCTCCCTGTGGACAACAGTATTTGATAAGATAAATCACAATAATCGAGAAACAAATCTGAACAGCAATGCCACTGACAAGTAAATAACTTAAACTTCAGCCACCAAACCGGATGTAAACTTGTCTTTCCAGTTGCTAACTCAAAGCTTTGCTGATCTTCCAATAGAATAAAGGTCTTTCTCCAGTGCCATGTATAGGCTAACCTACAGTTTGCCTCCAGTCTACTTTGACGGATAACTGAACTTACTGGAGACCTGACGTTTAAATTTTCCAACTGATAGTCAATTACATCTATGTCCTTCTAAGTACTAAAAGACTAAGATGAAAAAACCATCATAAAAGAATTGATGACAGGTGAATTCAAAAGTAAAAGTTATATAAAAATGGTTTGATGCATATAAAGCCAAAATTAATTCCTTGGAAAAGTGTGCCTAGGATCAAAGTCTTTGGGAACAGACCACAGGAGGCTGCTGTGTTCCTGAAGCAAAGTGGAGGAAAGGAAGAAAGATATATAAAATATCTTGAGTTGTGCACAAACTAACACAATTAATGCTGTTTAATGAAAAAATCATATTTGTACGTGAATAAGGCTATGTCAAACATCACCCACCTTTGAAAAATGCAATCAGCCCATATGAACATAAAGCTGAGTGGTAGAGCACTTAACTACCAATTGGTAGGTCTGCGTGTTACTATATCGTTCTGGCATGATTCCTCAAAACAATATAAAGGCAAATGGTAAATATAGATAGATATATATATATATATATATATATATATATATATATATATATATATATATATATATATATATATATACTGTGTATATATATATATATATATATATATATATATATATATATATATATATAGATAGATAGATAGATAAATACATACATACATACATACATACATACATACATAGACAGATGGATAGATTTATGTGTAGAGATACTAACCTCACCTCCTCTTCTGTCATAAATTCCTCAGCAGGAATACAAAGTGTAAGGCTGGAAACTATTCAAATAGAGAAAATAATGAGGAAAAGCATTAGTTAGATATAGTGCTGGAACACTACTTGACAGAAAATGTACAGATGAAATGTGAGATTAGTGAATAGCAGTATCAGTACAAGATCATTACCAGGATGATAAGTAATTGGAAATAGTTTGAAATTCTATTCAGAGAGAAAAGGTTAATGATGTGGATAATTAGACAATTCCAGGAATGCAATTAAATTCAATGAATTCAAAATGAGAGAAATTAATATAGAAAATAAAAATATGGCTTGATTGAAAAATTAGATAAGGTAGATAATTCAGTGGAAAATGTTGACAAGGACTGATATAAATTTAAGATGTGTTCTTAAGGTCAGCTGTTTTTGCATATGATCATAGATATAAACAAAGAGGGATAAAACTAGTGCATGGTCTATTGATGAAAATAGAGGTTAAGTGAAAGGAAAAAAGACAATGAGAAACAGACATAATAAAAAAAACACCATGAACAGCTAGTGGATAGAAAAGATATTGACAGTATAAAGAGATAAAACAAAATAGCAAATAAGCAGACAAAGACAAATGGGGAGAGAAAAAGGGAATGAAGTACTAAATAATAAGTTTTTTCTAACACTGACTCGAAAAAGTAAACACCTCCATAAAGTAAAGAAAATATTGAAAATAATAATATAATATTCAATTCATCAAATGATGTCTGAAACTAGCCTTAAATATCTAAGCTTGGAGAGAGACCTCTCTCTATATAATACAAACAGAAGGGGAGAACGTATGCTGTAGATAAGAATAAATGATGAGGTGACTAAAAGACATAAGAAGGGCAAAGAATACTGAAGAATAGAGACCACCCAGCTATTTCCAACATTGCATTAAGAAGCTACGGATTGCTGGTAACATGTAATTGAGGGGCTGAGCATCATGCGTACATTACGTAATACATACATATACCAAGGCATATACCTTGGCCTTCCTCATGTACTTCTCCCATCAACTCTTGCATTCATCACCTTCTTTAGCAGACAGCCATTTTCCATTCTCTCAACATGGCCAAACCACCTCAACACATTCATATCCACTCTAGCTGCTAACTCATTTCTTACACCTGTTCTCACCCTCACCACTTCGTTCCTAACCCTATCTACTCGAGATACACCAGCCATACTCCTTAGACACTTCATCTCAAAACATTAAATTTCTGTCTCTCCGTCACTTTCATTCCCCACAACTCCGATCCATACATCACAGTTGGTACAATCACTTTCTCATATAGAACTCTCTTTGCATTCATGCCCAACCCTCTATTTTTTACTACTCCCTTAACTGCCCCCAACACTTTGCAACTTTCATTCACTCTCTGACGTACATCTGCTTCCACTCCACCATTTGCTGCAACAACAGACCCCAAGTACTTGAATTGATCCACCTCCTCAAGTAACTCTCCATTCAACATGACATTCAACCTTGCACCACCTTCCCTTCTCGTACATCTCATAACCTTACACTTACCCACATTAACACTCAACTTCCTTCTCTCACACACCCTTCCAAATTCTGTCACTAGTCGGTCAAGCTTCTCTTCTGTGTCTGCAACCAGTACAGTATCACCCGCAAACAACAACTGATTTACCTCCCATTCATGGTCATTCTCGTCTACCAGTTTTAATCCTCGTCCAAGCACTCGAGCATTCACCTCTCTCACCACTCCATCAACATACAAGTTAAACAACCACGGCGACATCACACATCCCTGTCTCAGCCCCACTCTCACCGGAAACCAATCACTCACTTCATTTCCTATTCTAACATATGCTTTACTACCTTTGTAGAAACTTTTTACTGCTTGCAACAACCTTCCACCAACTCCATATAACCTCATCACATTCCACATTGCTTCCCTATCAACTCTATCATACCTTTTCTCCAGATCCATAAATGCAACATACACCTCCTTACCTTTTGCTAAATATTTCTCGCATATCTGCCTAACTGTAAAAATCTGATTCATACAACCCCTACCTCTTCTAAAACCACCCTGTACTTCTAAGATTGCATTCTCTGTTTTATCCTTAATCCTATTAATCATTACTCTACCATACACTTTTCCAACTACACTCAACAAACAAATACCTCTTGAATTACAACACTCATGCACATCTCCCTTACCCTTATATAGTGGTACAATACATGCACAAACCCAATCTACTGGTACCATTGACAACACAAAACACATATTAAACAATCTCACCAATCATTCAAGTACAGTCACACCCTCTTCCTTCAACATCTCAGCTCTCACACCATCCATACCAGATGCTTTTCCTACTCTCGTTTCATCTAGTGCTCTCTTCACTTCCTCTATTGTAATCTCTCTCTTATTCTCATCTCCCATCACCGGCACCTCAACACCTGCAACAGCAATTATATCTGCCTCCCTATTATCCTCAACATTCAGTAAACTTTCAAAATATTCCGCCCACCTTTTTCTTGCCTCCTCTCCTTTTAATAACCTTCCATTTCCGTCTTTCACTGTCTCTTCAATTCTTGAGCCAGCCTTCCTTACTCTCTTCACTTCTCCCCAAAACTTCTTCTTATTCTCTTCATATGACTGACCCAATCCCTGACCCCACCTCAGGTCAGCTGCCCTCTTTGCCTCACGTACCTTGCGCTTTACTTCCACCTTTTACTCTCTATATTTTTCATACTTCTCTATACTGTACTATTACTCTGCAGCCATTCTTCAAAAGCCCTCTTTTTCTCTTCTACTTTTACCTTCACTCCTTCATTCCACCATTCACTGCCCTTCCTCATGCTGCCTCCAACAACCTTCTTGCCACACACATCACTTGCAATCATAACAAAATTTTATTTTACTAACTTCCACTCCTCCTCTAAATTACCAGTTTCTCTTACTCTCACTTCGTCATATGCCATTTTCAACCTTTCCTGATATTTACTTTTTACCTCCGGTTTTATTAGCTCTTCAACCCTCACTAACTCCCTTTTACATCCACCTACTCTATTCCCCCACTCTTTTGCTACAACTAATTTTCCTTCCACCAAAAAATGATCAGACATACCGTTAGCCATACCCCTAAACATTACGTAATGATCTAGGCAAAATTTCAAGGGAATAGGGGATAAATATTAAGCAATAAAAGAACCTGTAAGAATTATAGAGGCGTAACACTGCCATACCCAGTATTCATAGGGACTAGATTAGCTTTATGGTCCTGTTAAATTAAAAACTTGTATATGCAAATGATGCTACTCTATTTGCACCAATTCATTCTCCCTAATGTAGACCTATGGTTGATGACTGTTCATAGAGATGGAGCTAAAATTAGTGCATGGTGCAAATCGTGTAGTGGGGGGGGGTGATATGTAGGTTAAAGATAGTCTCTCTTCAGCATCAAGATTTTTGCATTAATAATGTCTTTTAAAACATATAAAATTCATCTAAATATATATATATATATATATATGATTTTTTTCTCATAAGTTTACCTTTGAGAAACTCGTCCGATCTATTTCTTCTTAAAAACAAAAAAATCTGGTATATAGATAAAATCTATTAAGATCTTGAGGAAAGTTTCTAATTCAATCATTCTACCATGTTTTGAGTATTGCTCTCTTGTCTCGTCTTCAGCTGCTGACGACCACATTAAATTAATGGGCAGAAACTTGATGTCTATTAAATTCCATATTTCTGATCTGGATACTAATCTCTGGCACCATTGCTCCATTAGATCTTTAGACGTGCTACATGTGATTTTTCGTAATTCCTACCATCCTTCGCATTCAAATCTTAGCAGACTGCACTACCCAGAATGACGCACTAGGTAAACATTTAACTCAAACGATCTTGCCTTCTCCATCATAGGGTTCAGTAAGCCAATTACTTCCGTTTGTGACAAGATTGTGTAATGATCTTCCTAATTTGGCAGTTGAATCGGTGGAGCTTTAGAAGTTCAAACTTGCTGCGAATGATTTTCTTCTGTTGAACAGGTTGAAATGAGTCTCACCTCATAGTTTATATATGACTGATCACTTTGAACATTGTTACTGATCTTGGAATATCTTCTATCTCTTTGCATCACTTCTGGTATATGCTGTAGTTTATTAGCATCTTCTCTATTTTTTTTTTTTAGCACTGGGCTGACTTCCCTGAGTGAGCTCTTGGGCTTGTTACATCCTGCTTTTCCAACTAGAGTTGGTGCTCTTTTAGTACTAATAATAATGATAACATTAGTAATTAAAATCTTTTAAAATTATGATAGAGGTGTTTGTATCAAGTATTTAAAATATATCAGGTATATAAGAAGCTCAAAAATAAATGGATAACCGTGTCACACAAGATTCTAGAGAAAACTAATGGATATGTGGTATAAAGGGTTTTAAGATTGTTTAATGCAGAGAATAATTTGTTTTGAGCTTTTAGACATCTTTCTGACTTATAAAGACTCAAGAAGGTCACCTGGTTTATAAGAGTAGATTTGACTCAATTTAAATCTCTAGAGGACTTACATATCTATATTATAAAAGCAAACACAGCCATCACATGAAAAGTATGTTATCGTGTAAATTTGTGAATAAAACAGGAATTGAACAATGCTAGATGGGCAGAGTTTTCACAGGGTACGGTACTGAATGGAGTTTGCATGCAGGAGCTGTAGATATTAGTTTAAGCTTTTAGAAGTAATTATATGGAGAGAACTGAGAGTCATTACTGGTGACCAAATGCCTATGATTATAGATACCTTGATTATTCAAAGATCAATTTAATTATCGTTAAGGAAAACATTTAATTTATTGATTAAAAACCTCTTGGAAAAACTTAAAAATGTAGGTGAAGCTACTATGGAAATAGGATCTAATAAAAAGTTCTGTATGAGATAACGGTCTGTGTCTGGAGATTGATGGATAAACTCACTTTAAAGAAGATACATATAAAATTTTAATGTGATTGAAAGAGATTATGTGGAACCCAATGAAACAGAAGTCAAGTATAGCTGGACAATGAAGAGATAAGCATATGAGGATTTGAAAAAAAAAGTTGATGTGCGTACAATTTTGGAACTTTTAAAGTCAGAACCAAATATAAAAAGCTATGCAGTCTGGAACACCTTGGAATTCTCGGGTTGAAAGCAAGGTGAAGACATACAAGCAAAAAGACATTTATTAAGATAAATAAAAGACTGACTGAATATAAAGATCCACATCAAAGGATAGGGCAATCAAAGAAAAATTTATCATCCATGAAAATCTTTCATCTTTCGCAATCATTTCATTTCACTAAGAACATCAAATTTCAAGAATTATTAAAGGATAGTATGAAAAGGAATCAGTCATATATTCTAACTTGCTAATTTTCTAAGGTTTGGTATATGTTAAATATCAGGACACAAGATAAGATATTTATTTTATAAATTGTTAGGGATTTTAGTGTACTGCAAACTATGCTTCACCCAATCAAGAAATAATAAATTATAGCTTTTATTGAACAAGAAAATAATACACACTACCTTTCCCCCTACTTCCTCAAAAACCAAATTCCCTTGTCACTGGGATCATATAAATTAAATATTATTAAAAGCGACCAGCTTATTTCAAATGATGACACAGAAACAGATTACTATAATCCATCAAAAAAAAAAAACATCCACAAAAATAACAATAGTAAATACAGGAGAGTTTATGAATAATGTTTCTAAGTGATATTATTACAACCGCACTTATCTACAGTTCAATTACACGAAATGCGTAATTAAGACAATGTTTTATTCAAATGCCCCATCAAGTAAATAAATTCTGTATATTAATCTATACCCATATTCTCCTAAGTGGCAAATGCCTAATCAATACGAGACGTCCCATACAAAACTCACTCCAACCAGATAATATTATCATTTTTTACTATCAGATCTAAGACGTAATACCAGCCATTGTTATTTTAACCGGACTTTATCTCTCACTGGTGTCACAGTCAGGTTTACTATATAAGGGACCGAGAAGACCACTTCTGGCACATCACGATGAAGGTGATCGTCCTTTTCGCATTGGTGGCACTTGCTGCCGCAGGTAAGTGTGAAGTACACACCTTTCGTCCTCACTTCCTTTGGTTTGTACTTATCATTACAGAAATGGTTCTCTGACTTCAAAGCTATGCTATGGCGAAAGCCCTTCATTATAAGTGTTCAAGTCTTCTGAAGGATTTCCTGCACCCAAATGTATTTTCTGAAACTTGCCAAAGACAGTCGTGAAGACAGAGATCGCAGTTATGAGATATTCATAACTACCAGGAAGAACTCACTCCCAACTTCGAGAGTAATTCATGATTATTCTTCACTGGACTTTAACTGCTAATACACTTGGATCCTCATACAGTAAGATATCACTAACGAAAGCTCTTATCCATTACACATCTTTCGCGAGATATCTTTAGACAATCGGTAGACAGTGCCCTTAGATTTATTATTTTAAGTTCGACTAAATTTTCTTCATTTGCCAAAAAACTCTTTGGTTCCAAAACAACTTATGAGTAATTTCATCCAACTTTCATCCAGGTCATTAGATGTTGAAGACTGATTACTATCTTAACTCATTGATCTAATCATTCTCGGAGCGTGATGTTCTCAAAATTATAACACTTGTGGTCTATTATGCATCCTAAATATCTTCCTCTTAAATGGCAGGTACCATAAATTAATTTTCAGCGAAAACAAAGTTACGATTCAGTGCAACAAATTTTAGGTTCGTTCCTTAATGTTGTTGTTGTTGTTGGTTTTTTTTTTCTTTTTCTTTTTTTTTGCATTTAGGACTTGGAAATACCGTTTTTTTTTTTTTTTAATCATACACCATAACTAAATGTCTTTTAGTAGAAAGTCTGATCTTTATCAAAGGTTCTATACGTCATATACAAGTTTTGTTCTTTTCTTTTAATCCTATTAATGTACTTTGATCAAAACAGGAGAAATTATAATAATCGACAAATGCAGGGCTAAAGATTGTGTAATGCGATTTGTCACAAAAGAGAGCCAATGTCTCCATTGAACGTTTCATACAAAAACTGAAGAAACACTCAAAAATACACCAGAATTGCAATCAAAATATAATTAAAATACTTATACCAGCCGTAATTAAACTTGCATACATTTCTCCATACGTGATAATCGATTTACATAATAATTACTCACATTGTGAATTCAACCTGATTTACCCCCCTAGGGTTGCTGTAAGATACCAATGTAGTAATTCGATTAACTCGATAACAGGAATCACCATATGATATATGAGATAAATTATGAACATAATTACTTTTTCTTTGACAGATGTACCCTTGGCCAAGAGACAACAAGATGTTACCCATCTGTTGTGGAAAGTGTATGACCATTTGGAATTCGACGAACTGAAAGGATATGCCGAAGCCTTTGACCCTGAAGCTGACAAGTCTCAATATAAAGACGACGGTGAGGCTGTACACCGCTTAGTCCAAGAACAGAAGGACCACAGACTCCTTGAACAACATCACTGGTTCTCCCTCTTCAATGAACGCCAAAGGGAAGAGGCCCTCATGCTCTTTGACGTCTTCATGCAGTGCAAGACATGGGAATGTGCTGTTCACAATGCTGCATATTGGCGTGAGAAAATGAATGAAGGAGAGTTTGTTTATGCTTTGTACACAGCTGTTATTCATTCTGATCTTGGACATGGCATTGTTCTCCCTCCACTCTATGAAGTTACTCCTCACATGTTCACAAACAGTGAAGTTATCCAGAAGGCTTACACAGCAAAGATGACAAATAAACCAGGTAAATTTGAGATGGAGTTCACTGGTACAAAGAAAAATAAGGAACAACGTGTTGCTTACTTTGGAGAAGATATTGGAATGAATCTCCATCACGTCACATGGCATATGGATTTCCCCTTCTGGTGGGAAGACAAATATGGTGGACACTTGGATCGCAAGGGAGAACTTTTCTTCTGGGTTCATCATCAGCTGACTGTCCGCTTTGATTCTGAACGTCTATCCAACTATTTGGATATGGTGGATGAACTCCAGTGGGAGAAACCAGTCGAAGAAGGCTTTGCCCCACACACTATCTACAAGTATGGTGGCGAATTCCCTGCCCGTCCTGACCATATTCACTTTGAAGATGTTGATGGAGTAGCAAGAGTTCGTGACATGGTAATCATGGAAAGCCGTATCCGCGACGCCATAGCTCACGGATACATTACTGATAAGGAAGGTCAAGTTATTGATATTATGAATGACCAAGGCATTGACAAACTTGGTGACATCATTGAATCTTCTATGTACAGTCCAAATGTCCAGTATTATGGAGCCCTCCACAACTTGGCTCACATTATGCTTGGCCGTCAAGGAGATCCTCATGGAAAATACAACATGCCTCCAGGTGTTATGGAACACTTTGAAACTGCTACTCGTGATCCTACTTTCTTCAGACTTCACAAATATATGGATAATATTTTCAAGGAACACAAGTACAGCCTTCCTCCATACAAGCATGAAGATCTGGACTTCCCCGGTGTAGCTATTGATAGCATTAGCGTTGAAGGAGAACTTAAAACATATTTTGAAGACTATGAATTTGATATTCGCAATGCTGTCGACTCCGCTGAAGGTATTACTCCCGTTGACTTAAAAGCCAACGTTCATCGTCTGAACCATCATGACTTCTCTTTTGTCGCTGATGTCAACAACAATAATGGAAACGAAGTTGTCGGTACATTCCGCCTTTATCTTTGCCCCGAATATGACAACAATAAGGAACATTTTGATTTCAACAATGGTTCCTGGCACTGCATTGAAATGGACAAATTCTGGAAGAAATGTAAGTTTACCACTTATTCGTAATTCATTGCATTATATATACATTCAAATATATATACATATATATATATATATATATATATATATATATATATATATATATATATATATAAAGATAAATTGAAAGATGTAACAACATATTTCATCTATCTTTATCATTGCAATTTCGAGTATATGTTTGAAGTACTATTTCCAATCTAACTTTAGAAATATTTCCTTTGAATAACGTTTCGAATTTCTTTATTTACAGTAACTCCAGGAAGCAATCACGTCGTAAGGAAATCTGTTGACTCTTCTGTCACTGTTCCTGATGTACCCAGCCTGCAGTCTCTCATGGATGCAGCTGACAGTGGTAGCTTCTCCATGCCTGAATACGAAAGGGCTTGCGGCATTCCCAACAGAATGCTTTTGCCCAAGGGTAAGAGGGACGGTATGGAATTTGCTCTGATTTTGGCAGTTACTGATGGCAGCTACGACCTGACACACCCTGAAGTTGAATCTGAGCACGGAGGCACTCACGCTCACTGTGGAGCCCATGGAGAGATCTACCCAGACAAGCGTCCCATGGGATTCCCTCTGGACAGACGTATCCCAGACAGACGAGTCTTTGATGAAACTACAAACTTCAAGTACACTCATGTGAAGGTGTTCCATGATGAACACCATCATTAATGATTTTGAATCCTCGATGACAATGATTTCTCACTTATCTACTCCTAAGAAACTATCTTAATCATTTAAGTAAAGGCGAGTTAATAATGTGAAATAAAATAATGCTCAGAGGCTATGTTTTCTATATCCTTTAAACTTCTCGAAAGCTTAACATTACCTAACAACTCTCTTATTACGAAAATATGTTAGGTAGGATGAAAGAACTTTATAATTTGGTTATGCCATATAGAAAAACACAACATATTCTCTACCATTCATTACAAAAAAATCACTTACAATATTGTAAACTAAACATTATATCCAATTCCAGATAACTTACAATAACTTGATTATATACACCAAGGTTTCTAACCAAACCAATCCCTCACCATTATAACAATTCGAACACAATTTACTTCTATGATAAATGTTTAGAGTCCGCTAAATACATCAGTGGAACCATACAATGGTTTCACACTGCTTTCAGTAATAAGCTCTATTTCTGCATATGACACCTTCGCTCAGTTAGTTCTTTTAATAATTCTGACCATCCATTACATTTAGATCTTCCCAGACACTACTATCCTATGTGTAGTAAGCTTCTATGTATGTTCTTAATTCTAATAGTCATGCCTTCTCCATCACAAGACTCAATACTACACAGTATTCTAGAAGCTTTATCACAGCTGTATCCAGATTGGGGAGTGATCATCTTCATCTGGTGGTTGAATCAGAAGTTCAAACTTTTTGCAAATGTTTTTCTGTTGTTCAGGTCGACATAAATCTCATGTTTAGTTTTAATATCACTAATCTATTCTAATGTTGTTACTAATCTTTAAAAAAATCATATTTCTCATTCATTACTTATATTTGGTTCCTCATTGGGCTGCTTTCCCTATTAGAGCCCTTAAGCTTGTAGCATTCTACTTTTCTAACTTTTCCTTGACTTTTAATGATAATAATAAGGGGCCTCAAGAGAAAATGTTAAGCAATATTAACCTTCGCATTGAAACACTAATGCATTACTAAGCACAACATTACTTATTCTTTCAAGTTCTATTCTCTCTATTTGTCTATCTAAATGCTTTTTTCCTGATCATTTGTGTGATTTTCCTATGGTGGCAAAAAATTGAATTACAATGTTATACTTATGACATCTTAAATGGGTGAATAGTGATATCTATTACAGCCCAGGAATATATTTAAATTGCAGTCACTCTCCACGCAGGGTGCTGCACTCCTCCAATAGGTGGGTTTTCATTTTACATATTTTTATGTCAAAACCTAAAAACAGTATATAAAAAAACAAATGTAATTTTATTCTTTCTTTGTGACTTTCTTTTAGGATTAAAATTAAAAGAACATGTCATTTACTATTCTACCTTGCAATTGGGTCCATATTTAATTATATTTCTATTCTTTCATTTACACTTTATTTCCCCTTCCTTTAAGATAATTTCTACATTCAAAGTCATTTTCATCTATCAAAAATTTTTTAATCTCCCTTAGTTGCAAATTTAATGGTCTCTCCATCTTTCGATTTTGGTTATTCCCCACCAGAGGGGAGTTAACTATACTTGCCTATCCGGCAAAACATCATCCATTGTCTTGCTCCTGATATTCACATGATTATGCTTTCTTGGAATCCAAACAATGAGGTGCCAATTAAGTGATTAGATAAAGTGGGATAAACAGTATCAAGTGGCAAGATGACCTAATGTGGAAACATCAAAGCAATGTGAAACTGATTACCTTGTTGATGCTCTACCTTTCGAGATAACCTAGTGAGACTTCTCAATTACCTTTGACATAATATTTGGGCCTGTCCTTGGGTGTTCATAAGGAAACACTAGAACAAGCCAAACAAAATCAAACTAAGATTCCATACACCACAAAGTAAACTAGAAAATAATTTCTCAAGTGAGAGAAATGTCACGCTCTATGCTAACTCAGGCTGAGCTATCGAATGAGCAATCCATGTTTACTTTGAATTTATCAACGAACTATTTATAAATGACCAAAATATCCCTGACCTGTGGTATTGTAAGTAGTTACGCTCCCTGAAAATAAAGAAGGGTCGTGGATGCCTGGTAGCTTATTAAGAGGTTGTCTTTTGCTTATGTTTCTTTTTCTTTTCAAAACCATCCTAACAGTCCACCCTTCAGTTGAAGTGGCTATCCTGAGGGGTATTTAGCCTTGCATGGTGTATCGGCTCCTTCATGTTGATCAGCGTTTCTGACTGTTTTCTATAGTCTATGGGTTTGATCAATTACTTTATATTTTTTATAAATATATTTTTTTATTTTTTTGTTAATTTAGTTTCTAAGTATGATGTATCATTTTTATTACCATTAATTCTTATGCTGTCTGGAGACACTGAGCAAAATTTGGGACAAGTGCGTTCTAGATTTCGTCAATGTCGTCTACTGTATTGCAATATTCATGGTCTTCATGCAAATATTCAAAACTTTACAGTTGCATTCAGACAGTATTATATTCCTTGGTGCTCAGAAACTTTGTTTTCTAATAAGAGGCACTCATCTGAGCTCCTAATAACTGGTTTCAAGAAACTAATAATTTTTCAAACGGGATGACATTCCTAAGGCCAGGGGATTGGAGGTGTATATTAGAACTGAGTACCCTGCTTCTCATAAGTCCTGTTATGAATGTGGATATCATGAGATTCAGGTAATAAAAGTTTGTGGCAGGCATAACAACTATTTGTGTTCGATCTACCGGAATCCAGACAAGTATGATTATAGGTTTGATTGTCTTCTTACCATTATGGGCAAGATATAAGAAGATGATAGAAAGGCCTCTTTTATCTTTGTTGGTGATTTCAATACCCACTATAGGGCATGGTTAAATTCTGTTTCTCGTACCTATCACCAGGGCTTAAGATCTTTAGACTTTGCCTCTAAATCAGGCTGTTAGCAAACCATAGGTGAAGCTACTCACAGGTCTGGTAACTACTTGGACATTGTATACACCGACACCCCTGGCATTATTACAAGTAAAATTTGTTCTCTAGATGAGGACGTCTGATTATGCCTTGATATGATTAGTGGTGAAAACTAAGATTGTAAGATTTATATGAAATCTCAAGCAGACTGGAATGGGATTTTGAGTGATCTTTTGGGCTTGAATTGGTCACAATTGCATAGTAGTGTTGATCCTGTTGTCCCTTTGAATGAGAGTCTAGTGAACATAATTGATAGACACAACCCTTCTTATGTGCTAAGGTACCGAGTGAAGGACAAACCATGGTTCAGTGATGATTGTAGACATGCTTATTTGGAGAAGCAGGAGACCTATCATCTTTAGAAGGGTAACAGATCAGATTTGAATTGGAATAACTATACTCAGTTTAGAGCTTTTGCTCAGAGAGTTTATGCTTCAACTGAAAAAGAATGCAATTTAACCATAAAAAAAACTCTTTCTGGCAACACCTCCTCCTTTACTTAAACCAGATGGTTCTGTCACTCACTGTCTAAAGGAAAAGGCAACCCTTTTGGCTTATGTGTTTGACAGTAAGCAGGGTAATGAGAAACTTAATCTTCCTCATTCCTGTTTTCCTGAAGCTAAATTAACTAGTTTAGCTTTTCAATCTCATGAAATTAAAGCTCTCTTGACGAACTTTGATGCTTATGGAGGTGTAGACCCAGATATTAATTTTCCTTTGCTTTTTATAAAGACTGCAGATTTCTTAGTTCCAAAGTTATTTGTTATTTTGCACGTTAGCAAGAGGAGCTTTTAGCACTTGTTGGAGAATGTTAATGCACTATGTAAATGTGTTTGTGGTAGCTCAAGTTTAACTGATTACCGCCCAGTTTCCAAAACTCCCATATCATCTAATGCTTTTGAACTTCTTTTGGAAAACGTTTTAATGGGTTTGGTGAAGGTAATAATCTGTTCTCTAGTTTACAATTTGGTTTGCGTGTCGGCCTTGGAGCTTGTGATGCCCTTCCTACAATCTCCAATGCTGTACAGAAATCCCTTGATTGTGGCCAGGAAGTTCATATGATTGGCCTTGATTTTAGTACTGCTTTTTGCCGTGCTAATCAGGAGGTCATTGTTTTTAAACTCAAAAACTTAGGCGTGGCGGGGGGGGGGGGTCGTTTCTTAACATTATCACTGAATTTTTAAGTAATAGATCACTAAGAATTGTTGTTGATGAGCACCATAGGGAGTTGTCATGGATAGATAGAATAATATAGAAAAGGATATTAAAACATGTAAAGTTTCTACTCTTAAGAAGCAGGGAGAAGAGGTCCCACTAGTGTTTACCAGAAGCTGTCACAGCCGCTGATTGAGGTCAAGACATTAATTAGATGTGCCCAGATCAGCAGACCTGGGGCATAAGGGTCGTCTGTTGTAGCAATTCGAGGAGCCAGCGTTTTGGAAGGACCCGTGGCATAAGGGGAGTCTATTGTCACCGAAGCATCCATCAACAGAAGGTAAACACATGCCTCGCTTCAATTATAGCGCCATACGGATCATGATTGCACCAGCAGAATGTTCGGGAAGATGTTGTGATCAAAGTATGTGTGGTTTTAAGGAAAACCAATGGGGATGAAGAAAGGAGAAAATTTCCTTTGGAATTGTCCATAGTTAGCCCCTCCCATACGGGGGTATATAAATTTCAAAGATCATGGGAACAAGTGAAAGAACGAAAGCGGGAACGAGAGAGAGAACGAGAGAGGGAACGAGAGAGAACTGGAGAACGAGAAAGCAAAAGGACCACAATGCAGATGTGACCAGCCTTACGACAACTTATACGAGATGTCAGAACCAGTTGACCCCGTCGCCATTACCAACCACGAAGTGTCCAGACCTGAAAATCTACGTTCCTGAATCGTCAAGAACTGCTGTGAAGAGTACCATCATTTCTTTTAAGTATTATTTGTCTACTTTCTTGGCTGTTCCCCTATTTGCTGAAGTGTAGTTTAATCAGATAATTTTCTTTGTTCAATTTCATGCTTCCCAAGTTCTCAATCAAGAAACATTGATCTTTGACTAGTTGTAAATATTATGTTTTCTTTTGCGAATTTCTTTCTATATTCCTTTTCCCATATTTCTCTTGGTGGTTGTTGATTTATCCTAATTTAATTAATCAATTCAAAAGAACCTGATTCGATCCTCCAGGATCATAACAGTTGGCGACCTTGCCAGAATTTTCGACAACATAACCAATTGAAACAGGTAAAATATAGAAAGAAGCAGAATGAGTGAAATTACAAAAGATTTGATAGCTTCAGGTAAGTTTCTTGGTCTAGATGACGATGCTCTCCGTGAGTAGGTTTTTAAGAGAGAACAGGAAGTGTTTGAGAGAGACGAAAGAGCAGCTGAAAGAGAAGAAAATGAAAGACAGCGTAAGCATGAGTTAGAAATTGCTCGTTCAAGACAAACTCTTCATAACAAACGGTCAGGTAGCAGATCAGGAAGTAATTCAGCTTTAAATGGTGACACTGATATATGAGTGCAGTGCTCAAACTTATACCGAAATTTGATGAGGGAGACGTTACAAAATATCTCATGTCTTTTGAAAATTTAATGATCAGAGTAGGTTCTCCAAAAAGACAGTGGACTTTGTATTTACAATCAGTTTTAAATGGTAAAGCACATTCTGTGTATAGTTGTTTGTCTGAGGATGAAAGTGAAGATTATAATACTGTGAAAGAAACCGTACTTAGTGCATACAGATTGGTACTAGAGGTGTACCGTAAGAAGTTTAGAAGTTTGAAAAGAGATAATACTAGTACATATGTAGAGTACAGAAAGAAGTTAGAAAGATTGTTTTGTGATTGCTTGACTTCCGCAGAAGTCGATAATTTTGAAGATCTCAAGAACTTAGTATTGTTAGAAAGCTTCAAAGATAACATATCCCCAGCCATCAAATTATATATAGAAGATAGGCGTGAAACATCTTTTGCCGATGCTACGAAATTAGCAGATGAGTACAGTCTCACACATGGTTTAAGTGGCAGTAAAAAGAAAAACGATCTTTTGTCAAGTAAAGTACAACATAGTAAAGGTAGTTCTAACAATAACGATATTAGGAACAGGGATTATTATTATTATTGTTACACATGTGGGAAGGAAGGTCATATTTCTCGGTACTAAAAGAGCAAATGGGCAGTCAGTAATTCAGAGGTCACTTGTTACAATTGTAATAAGAAAGGGCATATAGCTAGGAATTGCATAGTAGAATGTACGAATTTTAAGAAACCAGTGTCACAGGTTAATAATCTTTCTTCAGGAAGGATTAGTTTCTTGAAAGAAACTAGGAAACATTATGGTGAATTTTTGTCTGAAGGTTTAGTTTCTTCTCTTAAAGGAGGTGATTCAATTAAAGTGTGACGGGGCAAGAGAAGGTTATGACTCAAAGGCAGAATGAAAGCAACTCAACATTCGTTTATATATACATAAACTCCAGGCAAAAAGGGCATAAAAGACATAACAGGCAATTTCATGTTCAACCGACACCGTAAGGGTTAACAGTTAACGGCGAGAAAAAGAGACATGTTATTTCAGGTCCTTATCAGTGCGAGGAGAGAGCAAAGATACAAGCATAACATATACACAAAATGGAATGTCGTTACTATGTACGATCGTGTGACATACGGTTGGTACATGGCTTCCCCCGTAAAAATGACATACTGTACATGTTAAATAGGGCGCCCTGATCTAGAGAAGTGAACTGTAGGCAGGTCATCTGGCAGGAGATAAGCAGGTTTTAGACGATCAATGGAAACCTAGTCTTCTTTGCCACGAATGTTTAGTAGGAATGCTTTAGGACTGCGTCGGATCACAAGGAAAGGGCCCGTGTAAGGGGGCGTTAGCAGTGGCTTGCTAGTGTTGTGGCGTAGGAAGACGTGCGATGCAGAGTGCACTTCTGTCGGTATGTGATGCTTCGCTGGGGGCTTGTAAGTCTGGCGGCATGGAGTAAATTTTCCCACGACATGACGTATACGCTGGAGATCGTTGGAGGAGGTTGCAGAAGGAAAATATTCGGCAGGGACGACCAACGGGTCGCCATACACCATTTCAGCTGCCGAGACATTGAGGGCGTCTTTAGGAGTGGTCCTTAGTCCTAGGAGGACCCAGGGAAGCTGAGTAAACTAGTTGGAATCCTTGCAGCGGGACATCAAAGCTGTTTTGAGGATGCGATGAAAACGTTCAACCATTCCATTGGCAGCTGGGTTGTAGGCAGTTGTCTGATGTAGGGTGATGCCCAGGAGATTCGATAATGATGTCCACAATTCAGAGGTGAAAGTGGTACCCCTGTCAGAAGTAATATGCTCAGGGATACCAAATCTTGCAATCCATCCTGAGAGTAAGGCAGATGTACATGAGGCGGACGTTGCAGTTTCCACGGGAATGGCTTCAGGCCAACGAGTGGAGCGGTTGATGACGGTAAACAGGTAACAATGTCATTGTGATGTGGGTAGGGGGCCTACAACGTCGACGTGAATGTGGGTGAAACGACACTGAGGTTAAGGAAAGGGGCCCACTCCTGAATCTGTGTGTCGATGTACTTAGAAATGCCGTGCCAAATGGACTTCGTCTTCAGCAGCTGTGCAGTAGAATGGCACAAGGGATGTGAAAGGCCGTGAATGAAATCAAACACCTGTCGGCGCATGGGAGCAGGAATCCAGGGTCATGGTCTACCAGTACTGACGTCACAGAGGAGGGTGGTGTTGGAGTCGTCGAGGGGGATGTCTTCCCAATGGAGGGATGTGCAGGATGTCCTAGATGCTTGATACTCTGGATCCTGTCGTTGGGCTTCAGCCAAAGCGTTGTAATCCAATCCCAGTTGAATGGCAGCCAACGTGTTTCTTGACAACGGGATTCATTTTCCCAGGGACGTGTTGAAGGGTGTAATTGTATTCAGCCACAGCGGAGAGATGTCGGCGTTGGCGGGCGGACCAGGCGTCAGTTGTAAAAGAAAAGGCTGAAATTTTTCTAGTTATTCCAGAGTTCTACATTTAACAAAAAATTAAATGTAGAACCCTTGGTGTGGAGTGTAAAGAAATATCTTTATGCTTTTTGTATAATTCTGTTTGTACTAAAAAGTACATTATGTCTTTGTTTACTTTGGTGGTGGTTGGAACTATGGGCATTTGTTTAATGTTAACTTGTTTTATGGTTATAGGATAATTTGCGACTTTGTTTAATATTGAGCCTGAATAGTTCTTTAAACTGTCAGTTAAATATCCACTCACTCTGCCTTTTGAGTATTTATATTCAGCGTTCCAGGATCCAGGCAGAGGCAGATTCCAGTAAGACAGATTCCCAGCGGGGTAGAGTCAGAGACCAGCACAGAAAGCAGTCCGGAGCGGAGCGGCACCAGATCTTTGAGATTTTCTGACATTTTCTTACCCTGAAGTTTTCAAGCGTCATGGAGCGATAAACTCCACCTAGGCCGAGCGATAGGATTTCATGTTCGGAGAGAGGCAACACGAGCAACTGGACTTATCATCTAACCACGAAAGACCAGGATCTAAAGAAACGTAAGTCAGTTGAGAGACCTTATGCAGGCTCAATAGGATTGATCTGTTTCTTAGATATAATTTACGCTTATTGTAGTTTAAATCATTGTTGCCAACATGTCGAAAAAATTGAAGTAAAGGATTTTATCATTGTAATTACCATTATACTTGTGCCTTTGGTTTATAAACCAGTGGAGTTTCATTTTGACTAAGATTAACTACGAACGTAATTCAAATATACTTTTTCTTATTTAGTAACGAGTGTTTATTTACGAAATTTACGTTTTCACGAAGCTAGCTTGCTGAATTTCTTTCCTTTCTCATTAAATTTGCCAATTAATTTCTACGTTAAATTGATTCTTTTCAAGAGGTGTATATTCTTTTTTATTATTTTAGGTCCTTTATATAAGGTAGATGAGTTACTGTGGAGAGGAAGTGGTGCATACATCCGAAGACAGCTTTTTGGGTAATTTTCTCTCAAGACGAGAAACGGCAGTTCAACATTTATAATTTCACTTATTAAACTCAATAGTTTTCTTTGTCTTTGGTTTGAATCCTCACTGTCAATTAATAATTTTTACCATATCAGACTGTCAAGCGAAGGTGTGCAACAGAGGCATGTGGTCTGTGCGAATGACGAAGGGCGTACCTTCGGAGAAATGGCGAAAGTGACGGACAGCCAAGTGCACCGCCAGCAATTTGCGATCGAAGGTAGAATGACCCGATTCTGCCTTGGACAATTTTCTGCTGAAAAAGGCCAATGTGCGGGGCAACCGTTGACCACCTGTTCGAGTACTGCACCAATAGCGAAATCGCTGGCATCGATGAAGAGAAGTAGAGGGCCATGTGGGATAGGGAAAGTGAGAGCTGCAGTGGTTGGTAGGGCCTTCTTTGCATTGCAGAAGGCCGCTTCTTGAAGGGCACTCTACTTCAGGTCTTTTGGCTTGCCCTTGAGGGGGAGGCGTAGAGGGGAGCAAGAGTGGTGGCAATGGCTGGCAGAAAACTGTGATAATAGTTGATCATGCCCGAGTATTCCTGCAGAGCTTTAACAGTCGAGGGCGTGGGGAAGTTCTGAGCGACTGCTACCTTCTCAGGGAGGGGATGGACTCCTTCAGGAGTGATGTGGTGCCCTAAGAACGACACTTCGGTGGCGCCAAAGGTACCCTTGTCGTACCAGACTACCAGGCCGTTTTATTGCAGGCGGTCGAGCACGATGCACATGTGACGGAGGTGTTCCTCTTTCGAGGAAGAGAACACAAGTATGTCGTCCATATAACATACACAGAAGGGGAGGTCCACTAAGATGCCATCCATGAGATGTTGTAAGGTGGCCTCAGCATTACGAAGGCCAAAACAGGAGTAACTGAAGGTGTATATACCAAACAGAGTGCTGATGGCAGTCTTTATGCTTCATCCGAAAAGTAGTACAATTTGACCTTAAAAGAAACCCTTTCTGGTACAACCCAGGAACATAAAGGGGGGTTTGTTATCTAATCTGCACTTATGTGGTGTAGACTAAACAGTTCCTCCTTGGCCTTATCCAGATGGCTTTGTCACTCACTGTCCAAAGGAAAAGACAATCCTTTTGGCTAATGTGTTACAGAAAGCTGAGCAGTGAGAAACCCAATCTTTGTCATTCCTGTTTTCTTGAGGCTAAACTAACTAGTGCAGTTTTCAATCCGATGAAATTAAAACAATCATCTTGGACCTTGATAACTATGAAAGTTTAGGCACAAAATAGTTTTCTTCCTTTTTTCTAAAGATAGCTGATTTCTTAGCTCCTACGTTGTCTGTTATTTTTTCACAAGTTTGAAAGAAAAGGTTCATTTTGCATTTGTTGGGAATTGGTAATATTACTCCGTAAGGTGAACATGTTTGTGGTCATATTATCCCTGCTGCTGATTACCGCCCAATTTACAAAACTCCCTTATGATAAAGTTTTTGAAGGTTATTTTGGGCCAAACGTTTAAATAGGTATGCTGAAGGTATACATCTGTTCTGTAGTTTGCAGCTTTGCCTTTTTATAGGCCTTGAAGTGTTTGATTCCTTTCTTAAAATTTCCATTGCTGTACAGAAATCCCTTGATTATGGTTGGGAGGTTAACATGATTGAACTAGATTTTAGAGCTGCCTTTAACCATGTTATTCATGAGGCCCTTGTTTTTGAACTTGAATAGGTGGGTCGATTCTTAGCATCATTATCGAATTTTCAAGTAATAAATTGCAAATAGAAATTGTTGTTGGGCACTATAGTAACTGTAGGAATGCCATATCTGGTGTTCCTCAGGATAGCGTTCTCGGACTATTACAACAACACCAAAAACACCACGCTGGCCACTGCGGACTGGTGATGGTGAGAGACTTTAGTCTGATTGCTCACAGAAAACCAATGTAGTATGGATGGCCCTGACTAGTACAGCTTTACTGATCATGGTGATACACAAACCCTTTCACCACACTACAGTATCCCTATTCCAAAAGGGTTATCACATCTCATATTATTTACTCATGATATGTGGTTTGGCATGAAAAACAAGGTTGCTGTATGTGCAAATGATGCTATTCTCTGTGCATCCATTCCATCACCTGAATGTAGACCTATGGTTGCTGAATCCCTAAACAGAGATCTTTTTAAAATTAGTGCATGGTGCAAATTATATGGCATGAAGTTGAATCCTAACAAAACTCAAAGTATTATTGTAAGTAACTCCTCAACAACCAGATCTTTGCATTGACAATGTCTCTTTTCTTATATACAACTTATTTAAAATTCTAAGTGTTATTCGTGATTGCAGATATACTTTTGAGAACCACATTCGGTTTGGTTCTTCAATTTCCCCAAAAAGTTGGTTTGTTGAGAAAGTCTTTTTAGAGTTCTATGTGACTACTCTATCCTAAGGAAATATTTTAGTGTTGTTGTCCTCTCTAGTCTTCAACGGCATTCTCTGTTATTAATTTGTTGAATAAAATCTCAATGTCTATTAGATTCCTTATTCCTGTTCTGGATAGTAACTTTTGGCACCGTCGTTCAGTCTCTTTTTTGAGGGTGTCGCATAATGTTTTTCATAATTCTGACCATCCTTTGCTTTCAAATCTTCCCAGACTGTACCATCTTCTACACAATCTAGGTGTGCACTTAAATCTAGCAAGCTTGCCTTCTCTGCAGCAAGGCTAAACATTACACACCTTTATAGAAATTATATTCCTTCTGTGACAAGATTCTTGTGGAATGATCTTTGTAGTCTGGCATTGAATCGATGGAACTTCAGAAGTTGGAAGTTGTTGCAAATCTTTTTCTGCTGAACAGGTTGAGATAAAGGTTCCTTTACACCAGGCAACATGAGGCATGCAACATTGTTGCATATGCCGAGTGTTTACACCAGTTCAGCAGAAGGTAATATGTAGCATATGGTTGCGGGGCATGTGGCTGGTGGGAACATGTTACTGTATAACCCAATGTATTTAGCAACAATTAGCCTGTTGCCCAGTGTTGCATGCCTTCCCACCAGTCGTGGCAATGATTTTCTTGTATAAAGCCACATAATTGTTCGCAAGAAAAAACTTACCTTAACTACATCTCATAGTGCTTCCATAATTGCTTGGTATACTTGAAATAGTCATACCAGAAATTTTGAAGAGGTACATGGGAGATTTATAGCTTTCGCCAGTGATTTGGAAATGCAATGTTGCCAAATTTCTAATTTTAGGTGGAAAGGCTTCTCCATAATTTTTGTCACTCGAGAAGGTAATTAAATCAATACTGATATTATTATTATTATTATTACTATCCAAGCTACAACCCTAGTTGGAAAAGCAAGATGCTATAAGCCCAGGGGCTCCAACAGGGAAAAATAGCTCAGTGAGGAAAGGAAATAAGGATATAAATAAATGAAGAGAACAAATTGACAATAAATCATTCTAAAATAAGAAACGTCAAAACAGACATGTCATATAATAAACTATCAACAACATCAAAAACAAATATGTCATAAATAAACTATAAAAAGACTATGTCTGCCTGGTCAACAAAAAAGCATTTGCTCCAACTTTGAACTTTTGAAGTTCTACTGATTCAACCACCCGATTAGGAAGATCATTCCACAACTTGGTCATAGCTGGAATAAAACTTCTAGAGTACTGCGTAGTATTGAGCCTGGTGATGGAGAAGGCCTGGCTATTAGAATTAACTGCCTGCCTAGTATTACGAACAGGATAGAATTGTCCAGGGAGATCTGAATGTAAAGGATGGTCAGAGTTGTGAAAAATCTTATGCAACATACATAATGAACTAATTGAACGACGGTGCCAGAGATTAATATCTAGATCAGGAATAAGAAATTTAATAGACCGTAAGTTTCTGTCCAACAAATTAAGATGAGAATCAGCAGCTGAAGACCAGACAGGAGAACAATACTCAAAACAAGGTAGAATGAAAGAATTAAAACACTTCTTCAGAATAGATTGATCACCGAAAATCTTAAAAGACTTTCTCATTAAGCCTATTTTTTGTGAAATTGAAGAAGACACAGACCTTATATGTTTCTCAAAAGTAAATTTACTGTCGAGAATCACACCTAAAATTTTGAAAGTGTCATACATATTTAAAGAAACATTATCAATACTGAGATCCGGATGTTGAGGAACCACCGTCCTTGACCTACTTATAATCATACTTTGAGTTTTGTTAGGATTCAACTTCATACCCCATAATTTGCACCATGCACTAATTCTAGCTAAATCTCTATTAAGGGATTCACCAACCCTAGATCTACATTCAGGGGATGGAATTGATGCAAAGAGAGTAGCATCATCTGCATATGCAACAAGCTTGTTTTCTAGGCTAAACCACATGTCATGTGTATATAGTATGAAAAGTAATGGGCCAAGAACACTACCCTGTGGAACACCAGATATCACATTCCTATAATCACTATGGTGCCCATCAACAACTCTTTGAGATCTATTACTTAAAAAATCAATAATAATGCTAAGAAACGACCCACCCACTCCCAACTGTTTCAGTTTGAAAACAAGGGCCTCATGATTAACACGGTCAAAGGCAGCACTAAAATCAAGGCCAATCATACGAACTTCCCGACCACAATCAAGGGATTTCTGTACAGCATTGGAGACAGTAATTACTCAATAGAATTGTTTCAAGCAAAGTTACTGACTATAAAAAGTTCTCTCTTCCACCATTGGTTTCCTCCTCCTTAGTTTATTTTGTATATTTTATTCATTACTTCTCATATATACTTTTTATTTGTTATTTCCTTATTTCCTTTCCTCACTGAACTGTTTCCTTGTTGAAGCCCTTGAGCTTGTAGCAATCTGCTTTTCCAAATAAGGGTGCAGTTTGGCTAGTAATAATAATGATAAGTATAATAGTAGTAATGATAATGATAATAATAATGATACTATAGCAGAAAAATTATTCTTAATATATCACAGAAATATATTTTGATTGAGAAAGTGATAGTTGAAAGAATGGATCATATCAGACCCTTGGGTTTTGAAAATGTACTAGGAAGGTCAAGAAACTGTTTATAGACATATGGACTTTAGAAAAAAAAAACATCTGGTTGAATCGACTAAGACAGTGAAGTGAATGGTGTTGAAGCTGTTGACAGTGAAATTAGGTTTTTCTAATGGAAATAAGCTATTTTCTAGAATGCGTAGATGGGAGAGCGCTTGGTGATTTGGTTTAGTATTGTGTCTGAATAGCAGTGTTTTATATCGAGGTCTGTTCACTATCTTCAAGGAAAGATACCAGAGAAATGTAGGTACAAAGATATGAGATTAGAATTTAACTTGTGAATATGCTACAGGATGGTTGATGTTTGCAGCCGGAGATCGAGATGGAAAAAAGAAATATCTTCAAAAAGATTGAAAGTATTTGCAGGATGATAAATTTAAAACCACTGTATGAGAAAGGAAGATTAGGTTGTTAGGATAAATGGAAACCTGGAATATGGAATAATAGATGCTAGTATGGATGGAGGAAGAATACTATAAATTAGTTTTCATATTCTTTTAGGCTAAAACACAAATACTAGTGGGAGTAAAGAAAATGTAGCACGGTGCTTGCTGAAGATTAGGAAGATAATAAATAGAACTTATGAAGAGAATTTTGAGCCAACTCTTGTATATGGATAGGATGGGGTTATATTGAAATAGGATAAATTGAAGCGCTGCTCAAATGTACTGTGCTTAGCATTTTTGATGTAAAAATAATTAAAGATGTTAGAAATGTTGAGACACTGAAAAGTGGTATGAAAGTTAGCATAGGTCAGAGGTTGGGCAAGACTATTTTTATGTGGTTTGGTGAGGTTGGAAGAATGGAAGAAAAGGCACTTAATGTGGTTGGAAGAATGAATGAAAAGGTCCGGAATGTGGTTAGAAGAATGGATGAAAAGGCCCTTAATGTGGTTAGAAGAATGGATAAAAAGGCCCTTGAAAAGACCCTTAATGTGGTTGGAAGAATGGATGAAAAGGTCCTTAATGTTTTTGGAAGAATGGAGGAAAAAGTCCTTAACGTGGTCGGAAGAATGGATGAAAAGGCCCTTAATGTGATTGGAGGAATGGATGAAAAGGCCCTTAATGCGGTTGGAAGAATGGATGAAAAGGCCCTTAATGTGGTTGAAGAATGGATGAAAAGGCCCTTAATGTGGTTGGAAGAATGGATGAAAAGGCCCTTAATGCGGTTGGAAGAATGGATGAAAAGGCCCTTGATGTGGTTGGAAGAATGGATGAAAAGGCCCATAATGTGATTGGAAGAATGGATGAAAAGGCCCTTAATGTGGTTGGAAGAATAGATAAAAAGGCCCTTAATGTAGTTGGAAGAATGGATGAAAAGGTCCTTAATGTGGTTAGAAGAATGGATGAAAAGACCCTTAATGTGGTTGGAAGAATGGATGAAAAGGCCCTTAATGTGGTTGAAAGAATGGATGAAAAGGCCCTTAATGTGGTTAGAAGAATGGATGAAAAGACCCTTAATGTGGTTGGAAGAATGAATGAAAATGCCCTTAATGTGGTTGGAAGAATGGATGAAAAGGCCCATAATGTGATTGGAAGAATGGATGAAAAGGCCCTTAATGTGGTTGGAAGAATAGATAAAAAGGCCCTTAATGTAGTTGGAAGAATGGATGAAAAGGCCCTTAATGTGGTTAGAAGAATGGATGAAAAGACCCTTAATGTGGTTGGAAGAATGGATGAAAAGGCCCTTAATGTGGTTGGAAGAATGGATGAAAAGGCCCTTAATGTGGTTAGAAGAATGGATGAAAAGACCCTTAATGTGGTTGGAAGAATGGATGAAAAGGCCCTTAATGTGGTTGGAAGAATGGATGAAAAGACCCTTAATGTGGTTGGAAGAATGGATGAAAAGGCCCTTAATGTCTAGGATGGTTGAAAGTGATTTCAAGATATATGTATATATATATATATATATATATATATATATATATATATATATATATATATGTGTGTGTGTGTGTGTGTGTGTGTGTGTGTGTGTGTTTGTGTTTGTATGTATGTACTCAATTTTGTTGTTCATGTATTGTGTATATTGTTGATTTTGCTATTATTATGATTAGCTAAGCTGCAACCCTAGTTTGGAAAGCAGGATGCTATAAGGCCAAGGGCTCCAACAGGGAAAAATAGCCCAGTGAGGGAAGAAAATAAGAAAATAAATAAACCATTTGAAGAGTAATGAACACAGAATAAAGTATATCTTAGATCAGTAGGCTACCAACGTTAAGATATATGTCATATTAAACTAGGAAGAGACGTTGACAGTATGTCAGCCTGTTCAGCATAAAAATATTCTCTGCAACAAGAATATGTTAAGTACGAATTTCTGAACGATATTTTGATGTCTAACAAGTAGAATTATGTAGTTATATGGAAATGAAAATACGTTTTAAATGAACGAAATATTAAATGATTATATTCAGATATTTTTAGTATTATATGATCCATGTTACTGAATCAAATAATCACATTTGTTTATGATATGAAAGCAAGTAATATGATAGTTCTACCTAATGTTGAACACTATCATAACCAAAAACGAAATATTTTTATCCAGCTTTGCTGAACCAGTAACACCCTAATGTCCTTAGCACTTGAGAGAAGCCGTAATTGGCGTTGATCATTCGATGAAGATGAGGACAACTGATGATATACTTATCAGAGACAGCTAACAATTGTGTGCATGTTAATTTGGTCTTTTTGTCGACGGACTTTGTCCCCTGCTTGATAGACCAGCGTGTATATAAGTAGGCAAGTCTCTGCAGTTCGTCACAGCACAATGAAGGTGTTTGTCTTCTTCGCGCTTGTGGCTGCTGCCGCCGCCTGGCCAAGCTTTGGCTTCGAGAGCCTTTCCCTGGATGGTTTCCAGAGCGACGCTTCGGGTAAGATTAGAATCTTTTTGTGGCATTTTAGCCCCAAATACATTCCTTTTTTCGTTTGTATATGCCGTCACAAGAGGCCCTAGTTAGGCTAAGCTGTTCTTAAAATATTTAATTTTTCTTTGTTTCCTTTCCTCACTGGGTTATTTTCCCTGTTGGAGCCCTTGGGCTTATACATCATCCTGCTTTTCCAACTAGGGTTGTAGCTTAACAATTAATGATAATGATAATAATAATAATAATAATATTAATAATAGTAGTCTTGGGTAGTGCCATAGTCTCTGTCCCATGGTCTTCATCTACCTTTGAGTAGAGTTCTCTTGCTTGAGGGTACAATTGGGCACACTATTCTATATTATTTCCTTTCCTCTTGTTTTTTGGAGTTTTTATCGTTTATATAATACAATATGAAAGATATTTCAAGGTTCATACTGTTCTTAGAATATTTAATTTTAATTGTTCGTTACTTCTCTTGTAATGTATTTGTTTCCTTATTCCCTTTCCTCACTGGGCTATTTTTCCCTGCTGGAGCTCTTGGACTAATAGTATCCTGCTTTTCTAACTAGGGTTGTAGTTTACCTAATAATAATAATAATAATAATAATAATAATAATAATAATAATAATAATAATAAATCTTTGTATCTGGCCACAAGATATCACTCGAGAAATTTTGGAGGCGATTTGAATATAGCATATAGTTGTGTTGTGGATCCAAGTTTTATTTAGTATATTTATTTCATAGAATTGCAAGGTACAGCTATTTTCTATATTCTTTTCTAATTCAATTGTTTAATGTTATTTATTTTTCTATCTTAATTCTAATAACATTTGAACAGTTTGAATAATAGTTCCTTAGGCATTGGCAAAATTATTGCCAGATTACAATATTTTGGTTCGTGGAGGAAAAATTGGTTTTCTTTGTGAATAATTTTAAAAGAAATTATGATAATGCATTGCCAAGCCTTTTAAATCGTAATGTATGTCCAAGTGTATTACTAAACTGGCTATTTTTTCTAGTTAGCAGTATTACATACCTGGAACTGTATTATAAAAAACTAGATGTCCTATTAATGTAAACAGCTGATATTATGTATTGTGATGATCGTTATTATTGTTGATTAGTTAAAAGATATGCAAATCTAATTTCTTGTTGAACATAATCATTTATATATAGTTTTATTTTCTAATTTGGAAATTTAAGTTGATTAAACGCAGAAATTATTGTAATTACAAATCTTTTTTTTTTGTGGTAAATGATCATTATAATTGTTATAAAAATGTCCAGGCATTTTGACTTGGTGAATGATATAACACTGAAAGTTTATCAGACAAGTAATAATCTACTTTTCATTTCTAATTTTTTCGTAGTTATTTTCAATAAACTTTGTTAAGAAATATAGATAATGATGTCATTTCTGTAATATTTCGAAACAATAATTTATTAAATTGCAATTAAGGATATGTTACATTTTACAAGGAAGTAGTTATTTACTTTTATGTTATTTTATTTTAGATGTCCCATTGGCAAAGAGGCAACAAGATGTGAACCATCTGCTCTGGAAAATATATGATCATCTAACCTTTGATGACCTGAAAGGTTATGCAGAAAGTTTCGATCCTGAGGCTGATACCTCCATGTATAAGGATGGAGGTGAAGCTGTCCATCGCCTTGTAAAGGAATTCAAAGATCACAGACTTTTGGAGCAGCACCACTGGTTCTCTCTCTTCAATGAACGCCAGAGGGAAGAAGCTCTTATGCTTTTTGACGTTCTGATGCAGTGTAAGACATGGGACAGTGCTGTCCACAATGCTGCATACTGGCGTGAGCGCATGAATGAAGGAGAGTTTGTGTATGCCCTTTACACTGCTGTTATTCACTCTGATCTCGGACATGGCATTGTGCTCCCTCCTCTGTATGAAGTTACTCCTCACATGTTCACAAACAGTGAAGTTATCCAGAAGGCTTACACTGCAAAAATGACAAACAAACACGGCCTTTTCCACATGGAATTCACTGGCACTAAGAAGAACAAGGAACAGCGTGTGGCCTATTTTGGAGAGGATATTGGTATGAATGTGCATCACGTCACATGGCATATGGATTATCCCTTCTGGTGGGAAGACAAATATGGACATCATTTGGACCGCAAGGGAGAACTCTTCTTCTGGGTACATCATCAGCTGACTGTTCGCTTTGATTCTGAACGTCTATCCAACTATTTGGATATGGTAGATGAACTTCACTGGGAGAAGCCAGTTGAGGAAGGATTTGCTCCACACACCATCTATAAGTATGGTGGTGAATTCCCTGCTCGTCCAGACCACATCCACTTTGAAGATGTTGATGGAGTAGCCAGAGTCCGTGACATGGTTATTACAGAAAGTCGCATCCGTGATGCTATAGCTCATGGATACATCACTGACAAAGATGGCAAAGTTATTGATATCAGGAATGACGAAGGCATTGACAAACTTGGTGACATCATTGAATCTTCTATGTACAGTCCTAATGTCCAGTATTATGGAGCTCTTCACAACATGGCCCACATTATGCTTGGCCGTCAAGGTGATCCCCACGGAAAGTATAATATGCCTCCAGGTGTAATGGAACACTTTGAGACAGCCACTCGTGACCCTACTTTCTTCAGACTTCATAAATATATGGACAACATTTTCAAAGAGCATAAGGATACCCTTCCTCCATATACTCATGAGGATTTGGATTTCCCTGGAATTGATATACAAAGCATTGCTGTTAATGGACCCCTTAGAACTTACTTTGAGGACTATGTGTTTGACCTAAGAAATGCTGTAGACAGTGCAGAAGGTGTTGCCATGGTTGACTTAAAGGCACTTGTTGCCCGGCTCAACCACCAGGACTTCACCTTTTCTGCTGATGTCAACAACAACAATGGCAATGAAGTAATTGCTACTTTCCGTTGGTATTTGTGCCCTGATTATGACAACAATGGAGAGAAATTCACTTATGAAAATGGTCACTGGCACTGCATTGAAATGGACAAGTTCTGGAGGAAATGTAAGTATTGACTTCTATCTTATCTCAAGGTCTAATTTTATATGGATTACAACATTTCACTCATTTATATGGTAATCATTATTATTTTCAGTCATTACAACATTTCACTTGTTTTATATGGTTCATAAAACACTTGTTTTATATGGTAATCATTATTATTTTCAGTCATTGATGTAATTATATTTTTTTTTTGTCAACAGTACTTCCAGGACTTAATCGCGTAGAAAGAAAGTCAACTGAATCATCAGTTACTGTCCCAGATGTACCAAGCTTCCAGTCCCTCATTGACGCTGCTGACAGTGGCAGTTTCGACATGCATGAATTTGAAAGGTCTTGTGGTATCCCCAACAGAATGCTCTTACCTAAGGGTAAGAAGGACGGCATGGATTTTTCTCTCTTCTTGGCTGTCACAGATGGTAGCTATGATCTTACTCATCCTGATGTTGATTCAGAACATGGTGGTACACACGCTCACTGTGGTGCCCACGGAGAAATCTATCCAGACAAGCGCCCCATGGGCTTCCCTCTGGATCGCAGAATCCCAGACAGACGTGTCTTTGATGAAACTACAAATATCAAATTCAAGCATGTTAAAGTATATCATGATGAACGCAAGTACACTGTTATAACCCTCGATTCTATCAACTGATTTTTTTTTACCTTTATTGATGGATTTATCATGGTAAGGATGACTGTTTAAAAACGCGTAAAAAATAAAATAATACTGTCTAAATACGTTTTCCTTTCCTTTTCTGATTTCATGGGGCATATATTAGATTGCCCTTATATCTATTTTTTTATTGACTGCATTCTCTGATTTTCTAAATCTCTTCTATATAAGATATTTCCTAAAGCAGAGTTATTATTCTTATGTATTTACATAGAGCAAGAAATGTTGAGGGAAATTTTAAATGAGCATGAACTTGAGCATATAATAGTTGTAGGTTTCTACTACTTTCAAGCAAAGCTTGTTTTTCCATGGTGCATGAAATATGTCAATTTTGTGACAAACCCAAGCTGTTATATGAATGACACTCGGTTTGGTTATACTAATGAGTACCACTGCTGAACTTCTGTTCTTCCTTGTTTTAGATGCGTTTCTTATCATTTGAAAAATTGTTAAAAGATTTACCCTAGTGTCATTTAGCCCTCCTTGATTGTCTGCTTCAGACCTGATAGTTGTCCTTGATATTGTACCAACCGTGTGTCACACGATCGTACATAGTTCATTTTGTGTATGTATTATGCATGTATCTTGGCTCTTCCCTCACACTAAAAAGAACCAGAATAAACATGTCTGTTTTCTCATCTGTAACAGTGTTTGTTTTATGAACATGAAATTTCTTGTTGCTTTGAGCTTTTGATTATGATATCATACTTTGAATTACATACATCCGTTATTTTAATTGACAGCAAGCTGGGTCATAAGAAACTCAAAAGATTTAATATCTGGCCTTCCTTAAGTAGATATTCTTGATTCATTTTGTTTTATATTATATACTCATAATACGTTGCTTCGCCTTGAAAGCAAGCTTATTGAATATGCATCTTTAATAGAGATCTAGCTTAAATTAGTTCATGGTTCAAATTATGGTAGGTGAAGGTGAACCGTAAATAACTTAAGATATGATTGTATGTGAAGGCCAGTGGGTCATTAACATCCAGAACATTTCATTGATAATATCTCTAACTTTATACAACTGATTTAGAATTTCAAGTGTGATTGTTAGTTGTAAATTTTCCAAAGGATATGTATTCGCCCCTGTCTGTTTCGTCTGTTTATGGGTTTGCTTGTTTGTTACTTCCGCCAACGAAGTTAAGAGGCATGGTTTACGCCCCTGTTTGTCTGTTTGTCCTTTTGTGTGTTTGTTTGTAAAAAAAAAACTTCCCGGCCACCATTTTACTCATTAAGTAATGAAAATTCCAGAGAATAATTGATATGTTGAGATGTGGAAGTGATTCAGGTTTGGAAGTCCTAGGTCATAGGTTAAGGTTAAGGTCGAGCAAAAGGTGACTGAATTAACCCTAACCTTTGCCCCAAGTTCGCACATAGTTGTCACGCAGACTTCAAATATGCCTTTGGCATAAATTGACTCTGGGAAAGACAAGCTGGTTTCGAGAAATAAGCTGCCGTGGTGGAATTCTGCACTGTCAGAGTGTTTTTCTAGTTTATATGCTTGTTTGACAGCAACTTTACACAAACACTAAAGTACTGATTTTGCCCAAACTTGGTAGTCATGTTGGGTATGACCCAAGGATGAATCTGTAACATTTTGGATAAAGTACTTCAAAGTACAAGTACTGAGCATTACTTCGAAAATAATCCCAATTTTTTGTTTGTTGACAATATTACCCAAAAACTACTGAATCAATTTCAAACGAGGCTTGGTGGACATTTATGGAATATGACTCAAAGACAAATCTAATAGATTTTGATGAAAATACATCTAAGTACAAGTATTTAGTGAAGTTAAGAGCAAAATTTGTCTTTTTTTTCTTTTTTTGGTGAACATTACTTCCAAACAATTGAACCAATTTCAACGAAACTTAGTGGACATGTGCGGTATGACACAAGGCAAAATCCATTAGATTTTGAAGAAAGTACAAGGATGCAGTGGAGTTCATAGCAAAATACGACTACTTGACGTGGCAAAGGCATGATCTCTACTGAGTGCACCTCTGTTTTGACTATGTTTTGAGTATTGTTCTCCTGTTGGATTCAGGTGCTGATTCCCAACTTAAATTTTAGATGAAATCTAGCAGTCTCTTAAATTCCTTATCCCTGATTTGAAAATTAATTTCTAGTACTATCGTTTTGTTAGTTCTTTGTACATGTTGCATAAGGTTTTCCATAATCCTGACCATCCTTTGCATTAGGATCTTTCCAAACTGTATCATCTTGTACATTTTCCTAGGTAGGAAGTTAATTCTAATAATCTTGCTCTCTTTATCATAAGGCTCAACACTGCACTATATTCCTGAAGTTTCTGTGAAATGGAATTGGAAGGATCTTCCTAATCTGGTGGTGGAACATGTGGAACTTCCAAAGTTCAAACTAGTCTCGTTTCATAGTTTATATTTGACGGGTCTGTTGTGCAATTAGAATCAAAATAAACGCCGACACTCGGGGGTGGGGGGGGGGGAATCTTTCGTCAGATGTCTCTTATTGTTCCCATGACAAAACAGACAAGGTGTTGCTCTTATTACTACTTCTACGAAATGGGCACTTTTGGGCAGAGCCTTCTCCATCCTTAGCGAACCAAGGACAGTGAAGGGCTGACTTTGTTAGCAAAGCATACAAAAGTTACAAATCGAGTTGCCATATTTCAATTCTTTATTATCATTTGACGCCTCATCTATACACTGCAAATACCAAACACCCACACATGATATATGTATGTATGTATGTATGTGTATATATATATATATATATATATATATATATATATATATATATATATATATATATATATATAATGCAATTACTATTTTTTCACAGGAGGGGCCAAGTGGACACTGCAGGGAAGGGTCGGAGGGGGGGTCTCCTCTTCATAACCCCTTGCCCCAGCCAGTCCGACACTGAGGAAATAAGGAAGTCGTTTCTGTTTTAGGGGTTGTGGAGAGAAGTTAAATGAGTATTCTTGATACAGCCTGTAAGATATTGTATCATTGCCTAAATATTATTTGATAACCGTTGGTGTTCTAGCAAATATTTTTAACCGTATTCAATATTGGTTGATTTGTAAAAGATAGTACCAGTAGAATAAAGTAGTTTTGTAAAAGATAGTACCAGTAGAATAAAGCAGATTTTGGTTGTTCCCCATCAGAGGGGAGTTAACTATACTTTCCTATCCGGCAAAACATCATCCATTGTCTTGCTCCTGATATTCACATGATTATGCTTTCTTGGAATCCAAACAATGAGGTGCCAATTAAGTGATTAGATAAAGTGGGATAAACAGTATTAAGTGGCAAGATGACCTAATGTGGAAACATCAAAGCAATGTGAAACTGATTACCTTGTTGATGCTCTACTTTTCAAGATAACCTAGTGTGACTTCTCAATTACCTTTGACATAATATTTGGGCCTGTCCCTGGGTGTTCACAAGGAAACACCAGAATAAGCCAAACAAAATCAAACTAAGATTCCATACACCACAATGTAAACTAGAAAATAATTTCTCAAGTGAGAGAAATGTCGCACTCTATGCTAACTCAGGCTGAGCTATCGAATGAGCAATCCCTGTTTACTTTGAATTTATCAACGAACTATTTATATATGACCAAAATATCCCTGACCTGTGGTATTGTAGGTTGTTATGCTCCCTGAGAATAATGAAGGGTCGTGGATGCCTGGTGGCTTATCAAGAGGTTGTCTTTTGCTTATGTTTCTTTTTCTTTTCAAAACCATCCTAAAAGTCCACCCTTCAGTTGAAGTGGCTATCCTGGAGGGTATTTAGCCTTGCATGGTGTATCGGCTCCTTCATGTTGATCAGTGTTTCTGACTTTTTTCTAAAATCTATGGGTTTCATCAATCACTTTATTTATATTTTTATAAATATATTTTTTTATCTTCTTGTTAAGTTAGTTTCTAAGTATGATGTATCATTTTTATAACCATTAATTCTTATGCTGTCTGGAGACACGGAGAAAAATTTGGGACAAGTGCGTTCTGGATTTCGTCAATGTCGCCTACTGTATCGTAATATTCATGGTCTTCATGCAAATATTCAAGACTTTACAGTTGCATTCAGACAGTATTATATTCCTTTGTGCTCAGAAACTTTGTTTCCTAATATGAGGCACTCATCTGAGCTCCTAATAACTGGTTTCAAGAAACTAATAATTTTTCTAACGGGATGCCATTCCTAAGGCCAGGGGATTGGCGGTGTATATTAGAACTGAGTACCCTGCTTCTCATAAGTCCTGTTATGAATGTGGATGTCATGAGATTCAGGTAATAAAAGTTTGTGGCAGGCATAACAACTATTTGTGTTCGATCTACTGGAATCCAGACAAGGATGATTATATCTTTGATTGTCTCCTTACCATTATGGACAAGATATAAGAAGATGATAGAAAGGCCTCTTTTATCTTTGTTGGTGATTTCAATACCCACTATAGGGCATGGTTAAATTCGGTTTCTCCTACCGATCACCAGGGCTTAAGAGCTTTAGACTTTGCCTCTAAATCAGGCTGTTAGCAAACCATAAGTGAAGCTACTCACAGGTCTGGTAACTACTTGGACATCGTATACACCGACTCCCCTGGCATTATTACTAGTAAAATTTGTTCTCCAGATGAGGACGTCTGATTATGCCTTGATATGATTAGTGGTGAAGACTAAGCAGCCTGTCCTTGTGTATAATACTCATGTAAGATTTATATGAAATCTCAAGCAGACTGAAATGGGATTCTAAGTGATCTTTTGGGCTTGAATTGGTCACAATTGCATAGTAGTGTTAATCCTGTTGTCCTTTTGAATGAGAGTCTAGTCAACATAATTGATAGACATAACCCTTCTTATGTGCTAAAGTACCGAGTGAAGGACAAACCATGGTTCAGTGATGATTGTAGACATGCTTATTTGGAGAAGCAGGAGACCTATCATCTTTAGAAGGGTAACAGATCAGATTTGATTTGGAATAACTATACTCAGTTTAGAGCTTTTGCTCAGAGAGTTTATGCTTCAACTGGAAAGGAATGGAATTTAACCATAAAAGAAACTCTTTCTGGCAACACCTCCTTCTTTACTTAAACCAGATGGTTCTGTCACTCACTATCCAAAGGAAAAGGCAACCCTTTTGGCTAATATGTTTGACAGTAAGCAGGGTAATGAGAAACTTGATCTTCCTCATTCCTGTTTTCCTGAAGCTAAATTAACTAGTTTAGCTTTTCAATCTCATGAAATTAAAACTCTCTTGACGAACCTTGATGCTTATGGAGGTGTAGACCCAGATATCAATTTTCATTTGTTTTTTTATCAAGACTGCAGATTTCTTAGTTCCCAAGTTATTTGTTATTTTGCACGTTAGCAAGAGGAGCTTTTAGCCCTTGTTGGAGAATTGGTAATGTTAATGCACTATGTAAATGTGTTTGTGGTAGCTCAAGTTCAACTGATTACCGCCCAGTTTTCAAAACTCCCATGAAGGTAATAATCTGTTCTCTAGTTTACAATTTGGTTTGCGTGTCGGCCTTGGAGCTTGTGATGCCCTTCCTACAATCTCCAATACTGTACAGAAATCCCCTGATTGTGGCCAGGAAGTTCGTACGATTGGCCTTGATATTAGTACTGCTTTTTGCCGTGCTAATCATGAGGTCATTGTTTTTAAACTCAAACACTTAGGCGTGGGGGGGGGGGGTCGTTTCTTAACATTATTACTGAATTTTTAAGTAATAGATCACTAAGAATTGTTGTTGATGAGCACCATAGGGAATTGTCATGGATAGATTGAATAATATAGAAAAGGATATTAAAACATGTAAAGTTTCTACTCTTAGGAAGCAGGGAGAAGAGGTCCCGCTAGTGTTTATCAGAAGCTGTCACCGTTGCTGATTGAGGTCAAGACATTAATTAGATTTTCCCATATCAGCAGACCTGGGACATAAGGGTCGTCTGTTGTAGCAATTCGAGGAATCAGCGTTTTTGAAGGACCCATAGCATAAGGGGAGTCTGTTGTCGCCGAAACATCCATTAACGGAAGGTAAACACATGCCTCGCTTCAATTATAGCGCCATACGGATCATGATTGCACGAGCAGAACGTTCCGAAAGATGTTGTGATCAAAGTAGGCGTGGTTTTAAGGAAAACCAACGAGGATGAAGAAAGGAGGAAATTTCCTTTGGAATTGTCCATAGTTAGCCCCTCCCATATGGGGGTATATAAACCTCAAAGATCATGGGAACGAGTGAGAGAATGAGAGCAGGAACGAGAGAGAGAACGAGAGAGAGAATGAGAGAGGGAACGAGACAGAACGAGAAAGCAAAAGGACCAGAATGCAGATGTGACCAGCCTTACGACAACTTATAACGAGATGTCAGAACCAGTTGACCCAGTCGCCATTACCAACCACGAAGTGTCCAGACCTGAAAATCTACGTTCCTGAATCGTCAAGATCTGTTGTGAAGAGTACCATCATTTCTTTTAAGTATTATTTGTCTGCTTTCTTGGCTGTTCCCCTATTTGCTGAAGTGTAGTTTAATCAGATAATTTTCTTTGTTCATTTTCATGCTTCCCAAGTTCTCAATCAAGAAACATTGATCTTTGACTAGTTGTAAATAATATTGTTTTCTTTTGCGAATTTCTTTCTATATTCCTTTTCCCATATTTCTCTTCGTGGTTGTTGATTTATCCTAATTTAATTAATCAATTCAAAAGAACCTGATTCGATCCTCCAGGATCATAATAGTTAGCGACCTTGCCAGGATTTTCGACAACATAACCAATTGAAACAGGGAAAATATAGAAAGAAGCAGAATGAGTGAGATTACAAAAGATTTGATGGCTTCAGGTAAATTTCTTGGTCTAGATGGCGATGCTCTCCGTGAGTATGATTTTAAGAAAGAACAGGAAGTGTTTGAGAGAGATGAAAGAGCAGCTGAAAGAGAAGAAAATGAAAGACAGCGTAAACATGAGTTAGAAATTGCTCGTTCAAGACAAACTTTTCATAACAAACGGTCAGGTAGCAGATCAGAAAGTAATTCATCTTTAAATAGTGACACTGATAGTTTAGATATGAGTGCAGTGCTCAAACTTATACCGAAATTTGATGAGGAAGATGTTACAAAATATTTCATGTCTTTTGAAAAGTTAATGAACAGAGTAGTTTCTCCAAAAAGACAGTGGACTTAGTATTTACAATCAGTTTTAAGTGGTAAAGCACATTCTGTGCATAGTTGTTTGTCTGAGGATAAAAGTGAAGATTATAATACAGTGAAAGAAACCGTCGATAATTTTGAAGATCTCAAGAACATAGTATTGTTAGAAAGCTTCAAAGATAACATATCCCCAGACATCAAATTATATATAGTAGATAGGCGTGAAACATCTTTTGCTGATGCTACAAGATTACCAGATGAGTACAATCTCACACATGGTTTAAGCGGCAGTAAAAAGAAAAACTATCTTTTGTCAAGTAAGGCACAACATAGTAAAGGTAGTTCTAACAATAACGATATTAGGAACAGGGATTATCATTATTATTGTTACACATGTGGGAAGGAAGGTCATATTTCTCGGTACTGTAAGAGCAAATGGGGAGTCAGTAATTCAGAGGTCACTTGTTACAATTGTAATAAGAAAGGGCATACAGCTAGGAATTACACAGTAGAAAGTACGAATTTTAAGAAACCTGTGTCACAGGTTAATAATCTTTCTTCAGGATGGCATAGTCTCTTGAAAGAAACTAGGAAACATTATGGTGAATTTTTGTCTGAAGGTTTAGTTTCTTCTCTTAAAGGAGGTGATTCATGGAAAGTGTAACGGGCCGAGAGAAGGTTGTGACTCAAAGGCAGGATGAAAGAAACTGAGTAACTTCATTACAGAACATTCATTTATATATACATAAACTGCAGGCAAAAAGGGCATAAAAGACATAGAAGGCAATTTCATGTTCAACCGACACCGCAAGGGTTAACAGTTAACGGTGAGAAAAACAGACATGTTATTTCAGGTCCTTATCAGTGCGAGGGGAGAGCGCAGATACATGCATAATATATACACAAAATGAAATGTCGTTACTATGTACGATCGTGTGACACACGGTTGGTACATTGCTCCCCCCCCCCCCCTCTAAAAATGACATACTGTACATGTTAAATAGGGCGCCCTCATCTAGAGAGGCGAACTGTAGGCGGGTCATCTGGCAGGAGATAAGCAGGTTTTAGACGATCAATGGAGACCCAGTCTTCTTTGCCACGAATGTTTAGTAGGAATGCTTTCAGACTGCGTCGGATCACAAGGAAAGGGCCTGTGTAAGGGGGCGTTAGCGGGGGCTTGCTAGTGTCGTGGCGTAGGAAGACGTGCGATGCAGTGCAAGTCTGTCGTTATGTGATGCTTCGCTGGGGGCTTGTAAGTCTGGCAGCATGGAGTAAGTTTTTTCCACGACGTGACGCTGGAGATCGTTGGAGGAGGTTGCAGAAGGAAAAAATTCGGCAGGGACGACCAACAGGTCGCCATACACCATTTCAATTGCCGAGACGTCGAGGGCGTCTTTAGGAGTGGTCCTTAGTCCTAGGAGGACCCAGGTAAGCTGAGTAAACCAGTTGGAATCCTTGCAGCGGGACATCAAAGCGGCTTTAAGGATGCGATGAAAACGTTCAACCATTCTATTGGCAGCAGGGTTGTAGGCAGTTGTCTGATGTAGGGTGATGCCCAGGAGATTTGCTAATGATGTCCACGATTGAGAGGTGAAAGTGGTACCCCTGTCAGAAGTAATATGCTCAGGGATACCAAATCTTGCAATCCATCCTGAGAGTAAGGCGGGCGTTGCAGTTTCCATGGGAATGGCTTCAGGCCAACTAGTGGAGCGATCGATGACGGTAAACAGGTAATGATGTCCTTGTGATGTGGGTAGGGGGCCTACAACATCGACGTGAATGTGGGCAAAACGACGCTAAGGTTGAGGAAAGGTGCCCACTCCTGAATCTGTGTGTCGATGTACTTTGGAAGTTTGGCAAGAAGTACAGGCGCGGATCCAATCCTTAGTATCCTTAGAAATGCTGTGCCCAATTAACTTCGTGTTCAGCAGCTGTGCAGTAGAACTGCACGAGGGATGTGAAAGGCTGTGAATTAAATCAAACACCTGTCGGCGCATAGGACCAGGAATCCAAGGTCGCGGTCTACCAGTACTGACGTCACAGAGGAGGGTGGTGTTGGAGTCGTCGAAGGGGATGTCTTCCCAATGGAGGAATGTGCAGGATGTCCTATATATTTGATACTCTGGTTCCTGTTGTTGGGCTTCAGCCAAGGCGTTGTAATCCAATCCCAGTTGAATGGCAGCCAACGTGTTTCTTGACAGAGCATCGGCAACGGGATTCATTTTCCCAGGGACGTGTTGAAGGGTGTAATTGTATTCAGCCACGGCAGAGAGATGTCGGCGTTGACGGGCGGACCAGGCGTCAGACTGTCGAGTGAAGGTGTGCACCAGAGGCATGTGGTTTGTGCGAATAATGAAGGGCGTACCTTCTAAGAAATGGCGAAAGTGACGGACAGCCAACTACCGCCAGCAATTTGCGATTGAAGGTAGAATATCCCGATTCTGCCTTGGACAGTTTTCTGCTGAAAAAGGCCAATGTGCGGGGCGAGCTGTTGATCACCTGTTCGAGCACTGCATCGGTGGAGAGAAGTAGAGGGCCATGTAGGATAGGAAAAGTGAGACCTGCAGCGGTTGATAGGGCCTTCTTTGCATTGCAGAAGGCCACTTCTTGAAGGGGACTCCACTTCAGGTCTTTTGGCTTGCCCTTGAGGGAGGCGTAGAGGGGAGCAAGAGTGGCGGCAATGGCTGGCAGAAAATGGTGATAATAGTTGATCATGCCCAAGAATTCCTGCAGAGCTTTGACGGTCGAGGGCGTGGGGAAGTTCTGAATGGCTGCTACCTTCTCAGGGAGGGGATGGACTCCTTTAGGAGTGATGCGGTCCCCTAAGAACGACACTTCGGTGGCGCCAAAGGTACATTTGTCGTACCGGACTACAAGGCCGTTTTGTTGCAGGAGGTCGAGCACGATGCGCAGGTAACGGAGGTGTTCCTCTTTTGAGGAAGAGAACACAAGTATGCCGTCCACATAACATACACAGAAGGGGAGGTCCCTTAAGATGGTAAGATGCCATCCATGAGACGTTGTAAAGTGGTCCCAGCATTACGAAGGCCAAAACAGGAGTAATTAAAGGTGTATGTACCAAACGGAGTGATGATGGCGGTCTTGGGGATGTCTTCTGGGTTCATTGACACCTGATAATAACCCTTCAGGAGGTTGAGCGTGGAGAAAACCTTCGCTTTGTGCAGGTAGGAGGTCACGTTGGTGATGTTTAGGAGGGGGTAGTGATACGGTTCTGTTTGCATGTTCAGGCACCTATAATCCCCGCACAGACGGAGGGAGTCGTCTTTCTTCAGAATGATGTATAAGGGTTATTTCCTCCGTCTTTCTTCAGAATGATGTGTAAGGCCTAATTCCTCCATTTCGGTGAACATCTGTTTGGCGGCTGCCAATCATTCCGGTGCCAGATGACTGAATTTTGCGAAGACTGGGGGTCCCGTTGTCTTGATATGGTGATAAAAACCATGCTTGGCATGAGCCATGGGCGTTTGGCAAAGTTCTGGACGGAAAACTTCCGGGTACGACGTGAGGAGGTGGGCGTAGGCATCCGTAGGTACGCTGATGTGGAGAACGAGGTTAGAGGGGGCGGGTTTAAGAGGTGTTGACAAGTACGAGTCTGCGTTGACCAATCGTCGGTGGGCGACATCGACCAGAAGGTGGAAATGAGAGAGGATATCAGCACTAAGGACTGGCAATGTGACGTCAGCAACAAGAAACTTCCAATTAAACTTACCGTTTCCAAACGATAATGTGAGGTTCTCGTAACCGTAGGTGGGTATCGTAGATCTGTTGGCAGCTACAAGGAGGACGTCGGCAGACGTAGACAGACTACGTCGTATCCTGAAGAGTTCCCTTGGCAAAAGAGAACGACAAGCACCCGTGTCTACCAAAAGTCACATGCCCGTTCCTGCATCATATAAAAAGAAAAGATTAGAAACACGAGAGGCCACTGCCACGAGCGATGGCCTACTTACACTTTTTTTGGCCAATGACAATCCTTGGCCCATTTCTTCGTGGCTGCCCCAAATCTGTAGTGGTAATAGCAAAACTACAACCAATGGGAGGCAGTAAGTGGCTGTAGAAGTCGTTGGTTGGGGCGCGAGCGAGTGGTGGGTGATGGGTGGCTTTGTCGCCGCTTTGGCACGTCACGGGGTAGGCGTGTATGTCCTACGGCATTCACGTCAGCTTTGGTTGACGTTCAATAGGTGTCCTCTTTGTCAGGAGTGGAGGCATTAATGGAGGTCTTGAAGGTCGTGAAGTGGCTGCCCATAAGGGCGTCGGCTTTGGTCATCAAGTCCATCATGGGTAAACTATCGACATCCGGTATGGCAGCGCATACAGGTTCGGGTAAACAACATATCCAAAGGGCACGAAGTAGGTTCACCTCACGAGGAGAGCCGTCTGCGGAAGGTTGTAGCCGAGCAATATTGGTCATTTCCCTGAGGGCGAGCGAAGCCGTTTGGTCCCCACAAAGGTTGTTGAGAGAGCTGAAAAAGCTTTGCTATACGGGCGGCTGGCGACGGCGAGTACTGCTGCAGAAGATACGTTTTGAGGGCGTCATACACTACTGGGGTGTCTCCTTCTTCAAAAAGCCAGTCGGATATTTCCGGGAAGGTGTCCTCGGGTATCGCCCCAAGTACATAATCTGCTTTGGTGGTTGAGCGAGTCATGCCCTTGATGCAGAACTGGACTTCTGCGTGCTGAAACCAAGCAAACGCCTCTCAATGGGGCGGCGCCAACTTCCACAGAGTCCGCCATAGAACCAATGACAGAGGGGCGAGGGGGGGTGGAAGGCGGGGGGAGTGAGTCGACTTCCGGAGTCACCAATGTGACGGGCCGAGAGAAGGTTGTGACTCAAAGGCAGGATGAAAGCAACTGAGTAACTTTATTACAGAACATTCGTTTATATATACATAAACCCCAGGGAAAAAGGGCATAAGAGACATAACAGGCAATTTCATGTTCAACCGACACTGCACCGGTTAACAGTTAACGATGAGAAAAACAGATATGTTATTTCAGGTCCTTATCAATGCGAGGGGAGAGCGAAGATACAAGCATAATATATACACAAAATGAAATGTAATTACTATGTACGACTGTGTGACACACGGTTGGTAAAAAAGTAGTCTTGCTTAGGGATACAGGAGCGGCCGTATCACTCGTTAGGAGGGAGAGCGTATCAAGGAATGTAATAATCAGCATGAAAGAAAAAGTTATGCTAGATGGGTTTCCGAACACTTGTGTAATTTATCCTTTATTAAAGATGAAATTGAAAAGTCAGGTAGTGACAGGAGATGTAAAACTAGCAGTCGTGGATACTTTGCCCGTAGACGGCGTTAACATTATTGTTGGCAATAATTTAACTACCTCCAAGTGTGTGAATCCTATTTTAAGTGAAGCTCAAGTGCCTGAAATGATAGTAACTAGGTCAGGATTAGATACAGATATTGACTACGGTCATAGGTTGTTCGAGGATTCGAACGTGGGTAATAGAGGTGGTGATGATGATCTTAGCATGAGTGTAGCTGAGGAAACCGACTCTATCAATGTTTACAATGTGAGGTGAGATGATAATGTTGTCGTAAGAAGTGATGTACAGATAGACAATGTAATAGGCCCAAGTAATAGCAGTTGTAGTGTTTCAGAAACTAGTATATTGAATAAGGATGAACTAGTTAAGATGCAGAGGGAAGATGAAACACTAACTCGAATTTTTTAATGTGAGTTGGATGATGAACCTGAAAATGTTTGTAAGGAAACATTTAGTCTAAAAGACAAACTTTTGTGTCACTATGTTCGTCCTAAGACAGGTAGCAAAGAGGAGGTCATAGAGCAATTAGTAATTCCTGGGAAACTTCGTGAATCAATTTTGAAATTAGCACATGATGAACAAGGACATTTAGGAGTAAATAAAACATTCAAGTGTAAAAGTAAAACGTACTTTTGGCCTGAAAAGAAAAGTGATGTGAAGAGATATGTTTTAAGTTGTCACGAATGTCAAATGGCTGGTAAACCTAATCAAGTAATTCCCAGGGCTCCGTTACGTAATATTCCATCGGTAGGAGAACCTTTTGAGAATGTCGTAATTGATATAGTAGGGCCTTTGCCCAGAAGTAAGGGAGGGAATATCTATCTATTAACAATTATTGATAGACTAACACGACATCCAGAAGCAACCCCAGTAAGAAATTGCAATGCAAAAACTGTAGTGTAAACGCTTGCTGAACTTTTTCTCTAAATTTGGACTTCCTTGTGTTATACAGTGATAATGGTAGCAATTTTGTATCAAAGTATTTCAGAGATAAAATGGAAGAGTTAGGGATTAAACTTGTAACTTCCACCCCATACCACCCTGAATCACAAGGAATTGTTGAACGTCTTCCTCAAACGTTGAAAAGTTGCTTAAGGAAGTTGTGTAATAATTCCGAACATGACTGGGAAGAAAAGTTACCTTCTGTCTTGTTGGCTTTACGATTAGCACCTAATGACACCACGGGATTTAGTCCTTTTGATTTGTTGTTCGATCACACCGCCAAAGGACCTTTAGAAATTTTAAAGTGTAAGTTAATGCGAGAAGAAGGTAGAAAGGATTACATACAGAATATCGAAGATCACAAAGAGGATTTAAGGAAAGCCTGGCAGTTGGCAAAAGAAAATGAGAGCAACCATCAAGGGAATTACGATCTTAAGGCTAAAGAAAGAATTTTCCCTGTGGGTGATAAAGTCTTAGTATTAGTCCAGAAAGAAGGTCCCTCATCATCTTATAAGTTCGAAGGTCCATTTCCTATCGTAGATAAAAGGGGAAATTTAAATTACTTAATTGATATAGGTAGGCGTAGAGCTGAGTGGTTGCACATCAACTTGCTAAAGAAATATAATGAACGTCCAGTGCCAGTTGTATCCGTGTCGCAGAGAGAGATTACTTTTGAGAAGAACTCTGATGTTCTTAATAATTTCACGTTATTTAATCCTACCTTAGAGAAAGAAAAAACAAGGGAATTATTCAATGTCTTTTCAAATTATCCAGAAACTGTTAATGATAAATTAGGTTTAACTAATCTCTTAGAACACAATATTGAGTAACAGGACACAAAACTAATTAGACAAAGTCCTTATCGTCTAAGCCCAGAAAAAGCAAATTCAGTCCGACAAGAAATTAAGTATATGCTAGACAATGGTTTGATTGTTCCTAGCGAAAGTGTCTGGTGTTCTCCAATAGTTCTTGTTAAGAAGGAAGATGGATCAGATAGGTTGTGTATTGATTTTAGAAAAGTGAATAGTGTTACAAAACAAAGTAATTTTCCCCTCCCCAGGATAGAAGATTGTTTAGATAGAATAGGAAACGCCAAGTTTATTTCTAAACTTAATTTGGCCAAAGGATACTGGCAAGTACCTTTAAGTTGTCGAGAACAGAAAATATCTGCTTTCATAACACCTTTCGGTACTTATGAACCCAGTGTTATGGCTTTTGGTCTACGAAACGCTGCGAGTACTTTCCAAAGATTAATGAATAAGTTTTAAATGGAATTGATAACTGTGTCGTGTATTTGGATGATTTTGTAGTGTTTTCAGATACGTGGGAGCAACATCTACGCATTTTAGCTAAAGTCCTAGCAGTCCTTGAAAAAGCAAAACTTGTTTTAAATCTGAAGAAATGTGAATTCGGAAAAACCTCGATCACATATTTGGGTCCTAAAGTGGGTCTAGGTAAGATTTGTCCAAAAGATGGGAACATAGAGGCAATCATCAACTTCCCAATCTCTACCAGTAAAAAAACAGGCAATGCGATTCATTGGACTGATTTCATATTTCCGTAGATTTGTTCCTAATTTTTCAGAAATAAGTGCTCCAATAAGTAATCTTTTCCAGAAAGGACGAAGTTTTGTATTTGATAATGAATGTACCGAAGCTTTCAATAAGTTAAAGGCCATACTGATTCACGAGCCCGTCCTAATGTTACCCGATTTTAGCAAGGAATTTAATTTAGCAATAGATGCAAGTGATACTGGCATAGGAGGAGTTCTGTTGCAAGAAGTGAATGGGACCAAGCACCCTGTAGCTTATTATCCGGAGAAGTTAAATAAAGCACAGCAGAATTATTCATCTATTGAGAAGGAATTGCTTAGTTTAGTATCAACTTTACAGCATTGAGATTTATGTTTGCTTTAACTGTGTATACTTATCACAATCCATTAGTTTACTTAGATAGGTTTAAGAATGAGAATAAACGTCTCATGCGTTGGAGTTTAGAATTACAAGATTACGATTTAAGGATAGTTCATATAAAGGGAAAGAATCTTTCTAGAAATTTTTCAGAATGATATGGACGTTTGCTTGTTTTTTTTTTCTCTTTCATCAATAAGTAAGAGTGTGTTTTGGTTTTGTTACGTGATGCGAGAGTAATGAAGTAATTGTCTCAAGAAATGTCAACATAAACTAAAGAAATAATAAGAATCAAAATATATATTCAGATACGATAATAGAAAAAATCATTTTTATATGATATTTCTATTTTCAATTCCTAAAAGTAAATAATGTTTTTCTTGTCGTATTTGGCTTATCTGAGCCACTTCTCATCACATCATTTTACCTGAAACACTAAATCGAAAAGCAAATTGACTTAAAAGATAAAGTAGACAATCATGAGAAAGCTAAACTCACACTAGGACCCAAAATTACTTGATAAAGCATAATGATAAAAATTTAAATTAGGATTATTTCCAATTAGGCTAATTCGCAAACATATTGCACAATCTCATCAATTAATTATAATCATTTCACAATAGTGCTTTCTTCTTCACTTGAATTTCTTCAAAGATTATGAAGAATACTATTTATCGAGGTCACCCCCCCCTCCCCCAAATCTGGTATCTTATCAAATTTCAGACAGATAACTAAATCATTGTTATGCTTGGAGAGTTTAACAAAGTATACCACTTTGCCTCTCATTGCATCCACAGACTTGAGCCTTAGAAAGTAGGAGCAAAGAAATTTTCAACATAGAATATCATGTCGATTTTCTAAAATATTTTCTTAACTGTTACTAACTACAAATTTCGAAGAATTGTAATGTGAATATTTTATTGGAGATCATGAGCTCAAAAATACCCGCAAATGCCACCAAAATCCTTAAAGAATTTTTCCAAATGACATGATAAAAATTATGCTCAATATTGCAAATCTGATAATCTTTTTAAAAATAATTTAATAAAATTACTTACATTTCGATTATTAGTGTGACCCATTGACTAGGAACACATCTTAAAATACTAATACTAATCTCCATCTTCTTGGACAAATTAATAAAAAAAATCACCCTCAAACATGATAGTTTTAGTCAAAAATATTCAGTGTTTATGGTTTCGCATATAGTCCTCAGTAAAACCAATCTCACTAAATTGATAAATAGATGATTATTATATGTATTTTCAGGCTATTTGATTTCCAAATTTACTTAACCTAGCCATTATCTGATTTGCTTTTTTCAATCTTTCATTAAACTTTGCACTTGCTATGGTTATGAACAGATTTAATCAAATTTCATAATAACGCAAGACTTTCCATAAAATTGGCCGGTGCAAACTATCAAAGACATTTCCATAAAAGGGAAATGAAACTCTGGAAAATGGAAAAACTATACAGAATAAAGAAAGAAGAAATACGATAGACTGAGATTAACTCTCAAATAGGGAAACCGAAAAATGGGACAGGTGAAAAACCAGGGAGAAAAAAATATAAAAATAAGGAAAGACAGAAAAAGGAAGCTTGGAACACAAAGTAAAAATTGGAATATGAAAAGAAATCAAAATATGGAAACGAAAATAAATCATATAACATCTACGAAGCAAAAAAAGATATATATATATATATATATATATATATATATATATATATATATATATATATATATATATATATATGTATATATATATATGTATATATATACATATATATATATATATATATATATATATATATATATGTATATATATATGTATATATATACATATATATATATATATATATATATATATATATGTATATATATACATATATATATGTGTATGTATATATATATACACACATATATATATATATATATATATATATAAATATATATATATATATATATATATATATATATATATATATAAAAGGATATAATAGAAAAACGTTCATTAGGTCAACATTTTCAAAATTTGAGTAATTTCATCTGAATTACAAAAATTACAAAGGAATATTATGTAAATATTTGACAAGTTTTAAGTGCAACTTTTATCAGTGGAAACTCTCCTTAACAATTTGTAAGAATGAATTACAGGAGAAAAATGTTATAGAAAAGAACGACAGGAAATCATGCAACTGAGAGAATCATGTCACTAAAACACTTTTTTTTATCATGTTCCTTTTATTTGTTGCCAAGGATTTGCTAGGAAACTTGTGGTGGCCTACTGGAATCGTCCTTGCTGGTGATCGTCAGGTAGGGGTTCGAGTCCCACTCAAACTCTCTAGTTTCTTTAGTGTCTGCAACCTCACCATCCTTGAGAGCTAATGATGTGTCATCAGTGGCCATTACCTGACCCTCCCTAAACCTAGCTTGGGTGGAGAGGGGGCTTGGGCGCTAAATATACGTTATGTAAACATGGTCGGACTGTAGGCATTTTCCAGCTTGCTACGGCAATGGAACTGTCTCTTGCCTTTGCCATTCATGAGCGGCCTTTAAAATTTTAAAATATGACTTAGTAAACTCTTTCAAGCATGACTGTCGAGTGATATATCCGTCATTCGCTTGATTGAATCACCGAGCTTCCTAAAGGATGTTGAAGGTTGAACAGGTCCTCCGGATTTATGTGAACTTATCCATTCTTGTATCAAGTTTTGCTCTCACAGCGCATCGTGGTACGCTATAACTCTTGATAAGGTTTAATCAAATGCATTCATTTCACTTCTCTCGGCAGCTCCTCCATGTTATTGTGAACTTATCCATCCTATTTAAAAGTCCTTGTAAACTGTCACTCAGAGACCTTGCAATAAAATGCCCCTACTTGTTCTGTAGAGATATTAACATTAGGTTTCACAGTCCCGCTGGCCCTGTAGGTATGTCGCCACTTCGGGAGTGAACCAGTTTCACCAATGCCATACACCGCTCAATTTCAGAGAGAAAAATTCTCACCTATAGCAAATATGATGTTGCTATTCAAATATTCTACTCCGTCCATGGTTGCAACCCACAAACAGTGTACCCATTAGCAGGTGCTTCATTGGAAAATGGACCTTAGACCTTACTATGGACCACGGGCGCTCTATCAAAAAGAAAAAGAAAAAAAAATAGTTTCCAAAATCCTCTGATGTATAATCTTTTTACAAAACCAATAATTTTCTGGTAGTGATTCCAGCCGCATGTTTTGGCAGTGTTTATGAAACTAATTTCTATTTCATTAATTAGAACATCTTCGAGCATTGAGTCCTGATTTGTACGCATAATTTTTCCCCTTCAATTTACATGAACTTAATTGCAAATTTAATCAATTATTATAAATGTAAAGGAAATTACGAGAAAACTCCTTAATTGATTTCATCTACTACGTAAAATAAACGAGGTGAAATTGCAATACGAAAAAAAAAAAAAAATGATTTCGCCCTGGACAAAATTTATGAAGGAAATTTCGAAAGAGATCCAATAAATCCTTTTAAAATAACCACAGTAAATCATAATGGAAATATCCAAACAATACAATATAATTTCGCCTTAGTTTGAAAATTATTTAAAAAAATACATATTTTAGTTAATAAAAAAATATCACAAAGGGCCATTGGGCGCATTTTACGTTTGAATGCTTCCACTGTATTCGGCCCATATGAACACATTTTATGTACAATTGCTACCAGTTTTTCCCTTGTTATCATTTACTCGTGAGGAAATTTTACAAAATATGTAAAATTATATATCAATGGAAAGGAAGTTTATTCAGTTATATATATATATATATATATATATATATATATATATATATATATATATATATATATTAGATTCGTATCTTTGATAATTTTGTGCTAGGGTGAGTTAAATGAAATGTCCCCTAGAAAGGAGCTGAACCCAACAAACTCGAACTAAGATTCCATACACCAGGATGTATCCCAATATATAGTTTCCCAAGTGAGAGAAATGTCCCTCGCTCTCTTTAACTCGGGATGATGTTTTATTCCAGGTGTGACCAAGTTGTGGAATGATCTTCCTAATCGGGTAGTTGAATCAGTAGAACTTCAAAAGTTCAAAGTTGCAGCAAATGTTTTTATGTTGAACAGACTGACGTGAGTCTTTTTATAGTTTATATATGACATCTGTTTTGATGTCGTTACTGTCTTTAGAATGATTTATTGTTGATTTGTTCTCCTCATTTATTTATTTCCTTATTTCCTTTCCTCACTAGGCTATTTTACTCTGTTGGAGCCCTTGTGCTTATAGCATCTTGTTTTTCCAACTAGGGTTGTGGCTTGGATAATAATAATAATAATAATAATAATAATAATAATAATAATAATAATGAGCTATAGAATAAGCAATCCATATTTACTTTGGAATTCACCTACGATCTATTTTTACACGACCAAATTATTCTTGTCCTGTGGTATTGTAGATAGCGACGTTCCCTGAGAATATGTGCATGAAGGTCTTTTGGAATTCTACCCTTGGGAGCACGGATATGAATTTTACGTAGATGGAGGACAATGCAACCGAGCTGAAGATACGGCAATAGTTATTATCTTTATAAGATAGAAGTGCTTGATGAGGGATAAAAGATTAAACGGGAGAAGAATTAGCCAAAGTACATCTTCAGATATTTGAAATCTCGGCAGAGATTATTCTTTCTGAAAGACGCACCATTATACCTTGTAATAATTACAGTAAGTGTGACACTTGACTGCAAACTATCGCATTTTGATGCTGATCCTGGTTATATTGCAAAAAATATGTTTTGTATTATTATCTGTACTCGATTATGCTACATAGTCAATGTCTGAGTGGAAAGCTCATATATAAAACGTAACTTGCATGCATTAACTTTGAAAAATAACTTCTTTTTCAAATGACCAATATTTGTCATTATGCATCCTTATGAGGAACTATCAAATGTATTATTTTTTTATAGACATTTATATGTAAACAGAAAGTGTAAACTAATTATTAACAAGATTGTTAATAGACAATACATTCAATTAGGCAAGTGTAAGGACATGAATATTATATGATATTGTTACTTTTTGAATTATGATCCTGAAATGCCTCAAAAATCATCAATATAATATAGATATTCAAAAAGTATATAACCCATTATATAAAAATATATTCAGAGACGACAATAGGAAAAAATCATTATTATAAAGATATTCCTATTTTTAATTCCTACAAAAATGAATTCATTTTTTATTTAATTATTTGGCTTCGTTATTATCTGGGCAACTTCTCATTACATAATGTCTACCTGAAACACTAAATAGAAAAGCAAAAAGACTTAAGAAATGAAATAGTCAATCATACGAAAACTACGGTCTGACTAGGCCCCAATTTACTTGATGAACCATAATGATGAAAATTGGAATTAAGTTTATTTCCAATTAGGGTAATTGGCAAACATTAGGCACAATCTCATTAACTAACTACAATAATTTTCACAACAGTGCCATCTTCTCCACTTGAACTTCTTCAAAGATTATAAAGAATTCCATTTATCGAGGTTCCCCCCTCTCCCAAATCTGGTATCTTATCCAATTTTACTCAGATAACTGAATCATAATTATGCTTGGAGAGTTTAACAAAGTATACCACTTTGCCTCTCATTGCATCAATAGACTTGTCCTTTTGAAATTAAGAGCAAAGAAATTTTCAACATCGAATATCGTGATTAAATATTACTACCGACAAACTTCGAAGAATTGTGATGTGAACTTTTTTTTGCGATCCACGAGTTCAAAAATACCCCCAAATGCCACCAAAATCATAAAGGAATTTTCCCAAATAACATAATAAAAATTAAGCTAAATTTTGCAATGGCAAATGAGCTAGCCATCTCCATTCTGATAAAACGATAGAAAATATAGAAAATAATCTAATAAAATTACTTGACTTTCGAGTATCATTGTGACCCATTACCAAGGGTAATGTCTCTCAAATACTAAAATTAATCTTCATAATCTTCGAGAAACGAATCAATAAAAATCACCCTCAGTCATGATAGTCAGTCATAATATAGAATGTTTATGGTTATGCATATAGTTTTCAGTCACTGTTGAATAAATTTTAAGACCCACTTAGTAAAAAAGCATCTTAAATGGCAAATAAGTCTTTTCATTGGGCACAAGGGCAATACTGATCACGCTTCTGTAGGATGTTGGATACCAAGAAATGAAACGAAGGGCGACATGATAAAACATTTGTTAAATAAGAAGAAATTGAAGGTTGAAAGACCAAATAGGCTGTATAAGTTTAAAGGTCGCTCATGAATGGCAGAGGCAAGGGACAGTGACAATGATGGACCTAGAGACTAATGCCAGGCTGACACTTGCACGACTTTTTGCCACGAATTTGTCGTGGCAAGTCGTGACATTTTGTGGCACGAACTGGAAAATAAAAAAAAAACAAAAAATTACCTCAGAATCACAGCTCACCTGTCCACATTGACACGAACTGGCACGACGAGTTCACGACGAGTTCATGCATAGTTTTAGCATAGTTTGCGCACTTCCCGCATCGTCCCGACAAGTTCACGAACAGTTCGCGCATAGTTCACGCCACATTCACGAAATTTTGTCGTGACCAAAATTTTGAACATTTCAAAATTCTCGTCACGACATGCCACGATGTCACGACAGGTTCACGACGAGTTCACTCCAGTTCACGACGAGTTCATGCCAGTTCACGACTCGAGCCGCGACAATGCGTGCCACAAATTCGTGCAAGTGTCAGGGTACCTTAACTATATGATCAGCTCTCAAGCCCCTCTCCACCAAACTAGGATCAGAGGAGGCCAGGCAATGGCTGCTGATGACTCAGCAGGTAGACCTATGAACTCGCACAAACCCGTCATCCTTAGCTAACAAGGATCGTAAGGTTGCAGACACTACAAAAAACTATCGAGTTTCAGCTTGTCTCGAACCCCAGTCCAGCAGATTGTCAGGCAGGGACGTTTTCAATAGTTAATGTAGTATTATGAAAGTCAGAGGTAGACAACGTAAAAAAATGTGGTACAAATCACAGAGAGAAGGACACAACAAATAAAAAAAACTTTTAAAAAATAACAAAATGAAACATGTAAAGCTAGAAAAGTTTTAAAGGTAACAAATGAGGTGAAAATTGCGGGGAAAAAACACCGAGAAAAACAATAGAGGTAACGAATCAGGCAAACACCAAATTAAGAAAAATGTAACTCTGAAAAATGGAAAAACTTATAGAAATGGCATTACCAAATAAAGAAAGAATTGCGATGCGCATAAGGATAGACTTGGATCAACTGTCAAATAAGGAAAACGAAATATAGGGCAAGTAAAAAAACAGAGAAAGAAATATAAGAATAAGGAAACACAGAAAAGAGAAAGCTTGGAACACAAGGAAAATTGGAATATGAAAATAAACTGGAATATGGAAACGTAAATAATTTATATAACACCTACGAGCTAATATATATATATATATATATATATATATATATATATATATATATATATATATATATATATATATATATTGAAGGAAATAACAAAAATAATCGTTATTCCAAAATTTTCAAAATTTTAGTAATTTCATCTGGATTAACAATTTTTTCCTTGAATTTTCATGAATGTAATTATAAATATAATCAATTAGTATAACTGTAAAGGGAATTACGAGAGAAGTTCTTAAATGATTTCGTCTACTTCGTAAAATAAACGACGTGAAATTGCAATACAAAATAAAATAAAATAATTTCGCTCAAGAGAAAAATTGTGGAGGAAATTCCGAAAGAGATCAAATAAAACATTTCAAATTACTACAGTAAATCATAACGGAAATAATACATAAATAATCCAAAAAATAGTTACGTCTTTGTGGGCAAATTAATAAAAACTGAAAAAACGAATAGTTTTACTGTTAATGAAAAAAAATATTACTTTGAGCGACATTGGACGTAATTTACTTCTGAATAATTCTACTGAATTTGGCCCATATGAACACATTTTATGTATAATTGCTACCAGTTTTTTCTTTCTTTTTATCATTTACTCATAAGATAATTTTACAAAATATGTAAAATTATATATGAATGGAAAGGAAATTTATTCAGCTATATATTTAAAAAATATTTAGATTCCTATCTTTAATAACTTTGTGCTAGGGGAAGTTAAGTAAAATTTGTTTTAGGTTCTTATCTTTGATAACTTTGTGCAGGGGAAGTTAAGTAAAAAAATTTTTAGGTTCCTATCTTTGATAACTTTGTGCTAGGGGAAGTTAAGTAAAAAATTTTTTAGGTTCCTATCTTTGATAACTTTGTGCTAGGGGAAGTTAAGTAAAATTTGTTTTAGGTTCTTATCTTTGATAACTTTGTGCTAGGGGAAGTTAAGTAAAAAAAATTTTAGGTTCCAATCTTTGATAACTTTGTGCTAGGGGAAGTTAAGTAAAAAAATTTTTAGGTTCCTATCTTTGATAACTTTGTGCTAGGGGAAGTTAAGTAAAAAAATTTTTAGGTTCTTATCATTGATAACTTTGTGCTAGGGGAAGTTAAGTAAATTTTTTTTTAGGTTCTTATCTTTGATAACTTTGTGCTAGGGGAAGTTAAGTCATTTTTTTTAGGTTCTTATCTTTGATAACTTTGTGCTAGGGGAAGTTAAGTAAAAAAAAAATTTTAGGTTCTTATCTTTGATAACTTTGTGCTAGGGGAAGTTAAGTAAAAAAAAATTTAGGTTCTTATCTTTGATAACTTTGTGCTAGGGGAAGTTAAGTAAAAGTTTTTTTAGGTTCCTATCTTTGATAACTTTGTGCTGGGGGAAGTTAAGTAAAAGTTTTTTAGGTTCTTATCTTTGATAACTTTGTGCTGGGGGAAGTTAAGTAAAAGTTTTTTTAGGTTCTTATCTTTGATAACTTTGTGCTGGGGGAAGTTAAGTAAAAAAAATTTTAGGTTTTTATCTTTGATAACTTTGTGCTAGGGGAAGTTAAGTAAAATGTACCCCCAGAAAGGAGCTGAAGCTCGAGTGCCAAATGTTGTAGGAAGGGATTGGCACATACGCAAATGTAAATTAAAGTTGGAATCGCAATATCAAATTTGGGAAACTGAGAGTCGTTGATATGAGAGTTTGGGATATGCTGATACTTTTTTCTAACCTATTTCATAATTTCCATTTCAAATAGGTTTTTTAGAAGACCTATCACCTCATTCGAATAATTTTGACGATAAGTATATTTTTATATTTGATCTTAAAAATAATCTTATCTCTGTTCATCGTTGGTTATTCTGCTAGTTTATATGCATACACACAGTTTGAAACCAATCAAATCTTAGTAAGCCTATGTTGACCTAAACAGTAAACTTATGAATCTGCATGTTATTAGACTGGCCTGGCCTGAAGCCAGTGTATGGGGAGAGCAAAAGACTTGCCGATAATCTCCTTTAAAGGGAGAAGCAAGCCCGTTTGTAGCGGGGTTCGACACGCTAGTGGTGAGCCTTCAGTGAAAGTTTGTAAACCGGCTGATGTTGCTAACATTTTCATATCTGTTTCGTGTGTGATAGAACAAATTCTACAATTACCCCATTATTTCTTTTACCTAAAACCACCGCATGTTAGAAGAGCTGGATTATTATTATCATTATTATTATTATTACTTGCTAAGCTACAACCCTAGTTGGAAAAGCAGGATACTGTAAGCCTAGGGGCTCCAACAAGGAAAATAGCCCAGTGAGGAAAGGAAACAAGGAAAAATAAAATATCTTAAAAACAGTAACAACATTAAAATAAATATATCCTATATAAACTATAAAAACTTTCACAAAACAAGAGGAAGGAAAATAAGATAGAATAGGGTGCCCGAGTGTACCCTCAAGCAAGAGAACTCTAATCCACGACAGTGGAAGACCATGCTACCGAGGCTATGGCACTATTATTATTATTATTATTATTTGCTAAGCTACAACCCTAGCTGGAAAAGCAAAATGCTATAAGCCCAGGGGCCCCAACAGGGAAAATAGCCCAGTAAGGAAAGGAAAGAAGGAAAAATAAAATATTTTAAGAAGAGTAACATTAAAATAAATATTTCCTATATAAACTATGAAAACTTTAACAAAACAAGAGGAAGAGAAATTAAATAGAATAGTGTGCCTGATTGTACCCTCAAGCAAGAGAACTCTAACCCAAGACAGTGGAAGACCATGGTACAGAGGCTATGGCACTATCCAAGACTAGAGAACCATGGTTTGATTTTGGAGTATCCTTCTCCTAGAAGAGCTGCATACCATAGCTAAAGAGTCTCTTCTACCATTACCAAGAGGAAAGTGGCCGTTGGCAACTGAACAATTACAGTACAGTAAACCCCTTAGGTGAGGAAGAATTGTTTGGTGTTGTCAGTTGTATGAGGCCAGAGGAGAATATGTAAAGAATAGGCCAGACTATTCGGTGTGTGTGTGTAGGCAAAGGAAAAATGAACCGCAACGAGAGAGAAGGATCCAATGTAGTACTGTCTCACCCGTAAAAGTACCCCATAACTCCCTAGCGGTAGTATCTCAATGGGTGGTTGGTACCCTGGCCAACCTACTACCTATTGTTGAATATACTGTATGTATGTATATATGTATGTATGTATGTATGTATGTAAGTATGTATATATACATATATATACATACATATATATACATATGGGGACCTTTAGTTAACGATATGCAATTGGCTCATCCTGTCGGACCTCTTACGCTGACCCCTCCTACTAAAATTGAGCAAATCTTCTTCAATAGAAAATATGTTCTAATAATGTTTCACCTCTAGATATTGGTTAAATATGACGAATTTGGAAGTAGTTCTTATTATTCATAACTAAACAAACCTGAGTCCATTACATAGGAAAATGATAACAGTGAAGCTGGAATATGGCAGTCCAAATTTTATAATAAGTACAAAAGGTAGTTGGCTGGTGGTTACTGGCCGGAGGCAGGGGAAACCCGCTCCCACTGCTTGCTCACTGGGTAGTCACTTTGATTGCAGCTAGGACTTTCTATAGGGTTGGTGACTGCAGGAAAGTGTGAGTACAGGACCCTGGACTGTATAGTTAGGAAAAATACAAATTACGTACAAAATCGTCATTTATTCCTACACAAATATAAATCATTGTCCCTTACATAGGAGACTCGTCCTTAGACGGGAGGAAGTTCCTGTTCCAACTGGCTGGAAAACAAATCTCAGGATTCCTAAATTCAGACCTTGTAGGTAGCAAGAGTTCAGGATCCTTACAACTCATGTACCAGTGGTGTGACTATACCAGCGGGTCCACGGCCAGTCCAATAAGGGACACTAAGCAGAAAATCTTTGTGTTGTAATGTTGAGGCATACATATACTAATGGATTTCCCTGGTTACTACATGCTCTCCTCATAAGGAGTATGTGGAATGACACTTCTATATACACTGTTATAGAAAAGCTACCAGTGAGGTGGAGCTTACTTGTATGCAAATCGATTCCAGTTGAAAGGGTTTCCAATGCTGTGCCCAAGTGGAGGGGAAAATAAAAGTTAAAGGAAAGGGCCAGTAAACCTTCAATTTCATCGTAGTCTAACACATAACCTCCATCCTTGATCCACTGCTAAGGTCCTGTGCAAAACAACAGAGGCAACGATAACACCTGCTGTGTAGCTACTACAGGCCCTAGCATAAAGTGTCTACGTACCTGTGGGTCAATTCCCATAGATAGTAGTCATTAAACATCACCTGATATTTTCACATACCTGACTGGAGTACATGCGCTACAGAGACATTTTTACGGAATTACAGGGTCGTAACTACTCCATTGGCATCTTGAGTTTAACCCAACCTTCTCCCAGAGGAGGAGGGGAGAATGGCAAATGGGTACAATCAAAGCCTTCCCTATGTCACTGGAAGATCATATTAGGTAACATTCATCTTCACTCTCCTCGTGTTGAGGAAGAAGAGCTTTAAGTTGAGTCTAGTTGTACGTGTACGTTTAAGGAAGCAGTCAGGCGGCCCGACAAAAACCCCAAAATTAGCTGATCCCGATCACATGTTACATCTCTTAGGGTCACAAACTGAGACGAAAAATCCTGGCATTGAGAACAGACAGAATCCGGGGTTTAGCTAGAAGTTCAGGAACAAAGGGTGGGGAGACGAGACCTGCCCCAGTGTTAAGTATGATTAACGCTAAAGAAGAGACCATAACTCTCGCTATATAACTTGTCGGAGGCTACGTCAGGCAAGAAATACTTATTTGAGGAATGGTTTCTGTGTAAGGTAGCCCCAACCATAGAAAGGAGTCCTTTCTAAAGAGCACCAGACTTTCATACTGTCTGAGGATGACGAGTCACCTCCCTCTGAGGACAAGTCAATTCAATACACTGCATGAGTATGAAGTTTTATCTAAGCAGTCAAATCAACTACTATCAGACTAAGGGCCTGATTTTAAGGCTTGAGTAATGATTTCTCATTGCCGATCCCAAGAAGAGACCTTCTTCAGAGGAAGGAAAATAAACATCAGGCTAACTCCAGCACTGAGGCTCTGAGAGGGAAGGTACCCTTCTCTAACCATAGAAGATGGCTCATTTGGTTTGGCTCACTCAAGTCAACGATTCCCAAAAGTATCCTGACATATCTCACGTGATTTTGCATGAAATATCTGTCTTCTGAGAAATGCTGGACCAATTTAACTCATAACTCTGAAGCAACTCTAATTTGTGAGATTTCTGGGGGTTTTGGTTGATGGAATATGTGACTGAGGAGGTAATACCATCAGATTCTCTATCTGGGTGGTGTTAGAAAGTACAGATACAATTCTACTTGGGGCCTTCTCAATGCTATTAGAGTTAAACTGAGTTAGGAGTGGCTTGTACTCAATTTAAGACACTCCTTATCTAGCAGAACAATGGAAAAATTAAATATAGATAAAGTCCCAGGAATGCCTCCTCGAATTCTGCTTCTGGGTCTGTCATTGGTGAGAAAAACATCGGAAGTTTCTGATTAGTGACGCTGTGAACAAGACGGCTCACAGAGAACCCCTTCAAGTCAAAGTTTTGTTCACTATCTGATGATAGGCCTATGATCAGTATCCTTCTGCTCAATTTGTCCTTTACTGATGTTATTTTGCGTGGCTTATCGCGGCTATAGAGGCTGTAGAGTGACGAGTCAAGCATTGCCAACTTGTGGATCTCTACCGTCAGTTGATAGACTGCTAAGAGAACAGTACCGCCTAATTTCAATTTTTGTCTCTACGGTGGTGCTTTTACTTATTCACGCCACTGAGAGACCAATAAAATGAGGGCAAAAGTGTTTAAGTGTCTCTCAACATCTCAACACTAAAATTGGATCGGTGTACTGGTCAGTCCTTGTATAGACTCCACATGTTATAGGAAGTGCACTCAGCTCACCACCCCATCACCCCTTCTCTTTTGACTTGCCAATGAACTCCAGAAAATCCAGTGCATGCCTTAACCGGAGGAGGAGCCCTTCAACGGGTTATTTCTGAATGGCAACGTTGCCAATCGATATGGGACTCTCCTATCGGACTATTGCTATAGGAGGGTTGCGGTCTTATGAACAGTGTCTCTTCCGATAACATTGAAAGGACTGGAAATATTGATAATATTTCGGGATGACACGTTCCAGGGCAGTTAGGACTTCAGCCCCCTTCAGCTAAAGCTGTGTTAGTAGACGGGGCTGTTGAAGGAGAGGAAAAGAAAGTTCTTGAAGATGCTGGTGGGAAGACTCCTCCCCAAAAGGTATCAATATCTTTATAAAAAAAAATCGGTCTGTTTGGGCATCAGGCTGACTTTTTCGATTCATCACGATCCTAAATCATGTCTGAATGAGAGGAATTTGTCACGTTGGAAGTCAACCAGGTAGTGCAGGTTGACAAATGCTGTTGGTGTGTGTCCCTGCTCTGGAGGTTGGATGGATTGGAATCTGGAAGTAATCACACTTCAGATCAACTGACATTATGATGTCCAAAGGGCCTTATTATCTCCTGAGTATTGTGGCAGTTCATGATAGATTTGTAATTAAATACGGGATTTATATAATTTCATATATTGAACTATTAAATACTTCTTATTATCAAGTTCCCTCTATCTTTGGATTAACATGGATTAACCATATGCAGAGTTACATTTAAGTACAGCTATCCTATCCATGACTTAAACAAAGGCCTTAGGATCTTCATACTGAAGTAAACAGTCAACTTACTCGGTTGTCAAGAAAAATATATGTATAATTCGACTTTATTACAAATATTAATGTAAAAATACTCTTTTTTTTTTTTTTTTTTTTTTTTTGTATTGAGAAGCGAATGACCTAGCTTGCTAATTTACTATTTTGAAACTTCCAATTCTCAGTTTGTGATCTTGAGAATGCTCATAAAACTATTCTAATTATGGTTTGATCTTTATCGTGCATTCGCTCATACTTTTGGCTGCATGATTCTAAGCTTCTTTGTGTAGGCATCCTGAAGCTAGGAATAAAGTACTTTTTTACTTTATAGTTAGTATTAGAGAATATAATCAGCATTTTTCTATTACTCCTATTAGCATCATTATCATTATCACAAACCAATCTCTAGCGCTCTTTAGAAAACCTGAAGGCTACAATCATGAGGGCGCCCTTAAGGAGAGCAGTCCAGTATGGGAAAAGAAGTAAAAAAGTAAATAATAAAATATGAATAAAACCAATTACAATAAGTAGCAACTATGAAGAAATATCTCGATCCCAAACCCAAAGACATTTTTAGTAGAAATAAAGAATCACATTAAAGATGAATATTCGAAACCAGAAACTTTATTATTTGTTGAGTTAAAAATATATAATCTTCTTCACAAAGAAAGCCCAGTAAAGAAATTAGGAGGTACAATGGCCGCAAGATGTAAGGTGTAACATTTCAGAACAAGAAAAAAACATAGTTTCCTTCTGTGTAAGTCTTGTAAGCATTGCAGCCTTTTCTGCATCAGACTGAATAATATATTAAATGTTACATATTGCCCCTTACGACTATCTTCAGGCGCAATGATATAACTGTATGCACTCAAGGCTGCCACATACAAAACAAAATACTGATATAGTCGTTCTTATCACATGTAAGATATTGATGCTATTGAACCATAGCAACAGCGAATTGATGGACTTTGCCTTTCAATGGGCAAGCAACAAGAGTATTTAAAGAGGCCAGGATCCCTCTGCTTTCACAAGAGCCTTCTCCTGTCAAGTCACAATGAAGGTCATTGTCTTGTGCGCTTTTCTGGCACTTGCCACCGCAGGTACGAGAACAATCCCTTGCTTAACTGGTAAACAATGTTCTTTTGCAACAAAGCAACGAATAATTCTAATATCTAAAGTCATTTCATTTTCATATATTTGGCACTCTTAATGTCTAGATAAAAATGGATTCTTAATTATCGTTCCATAGATATAAAGAAAAGTAGGTTTTTATGAAAGGGTGGAGGTAACAGAATGAATGAATGATTGATTTCAAGTTTTCTGGCATCCTGACATCAGGAAGTAATAGACGCTATTGCTCCTACAACGCCACATAAAGGATTCAAGTCATAAATTTACATTATATTTTACAATGTCTTTTTAACATAACTGCTCTTCATTGAAATTGCTCCCGTTTGTAATATATATTTTACTCTTTATAATAATAAAGATGCTATATGCTGATATTATTAAATATCAGTAAAATTTCTAAGGAAATGATATGCGATTTACTTTATATTTCATGATCTACAAAAGAATCCTGAGACAGGTGTCACCAGCATAAATATGAAAGTTCTGTATAGTTCTACCAGCCATTGGAAATTTAAATATAAAACAACAACCCTACCCTTATAGAATAAGATAGAATCCTTTTTTTTCTACAGATATCCCGTTGCTCAAGAGACAGCAGGATATCAACCACCTACTGTGAAATGTGTATGACCATCACCACTTTGATGATCTGAAAGGATATGCTGCTTCCTTTGACCCAATAGCTGACAAGTCACAATATAAGGATGGAGGAGAAGCTGCAGAACATCTAGTCCAGGAATACAAAGACCATAGGCTCCTTGAACAACATCACTAGTTCTCCCTCTTCAATGAACGCCAAAGAAAAGAGGCCCTAATGCTCTTCAATGTCTTCATGCAGTGCAAGACCTGGGATTGTGCTGTTCATAATGCTGCATGCTTTTGCCCAAGGGTATGAAAGACGGGCTGGAATTTATTCTCGTTTTGGCAGTCACTGATGGAGACTATGACTTAACACACACTCATGGTGACTCAGGTGACTGAGAACATGGTGGAACCCATGCTCTCTGTTTATCTCATGGACATTTGTATCCAGATAAAAGGCCCATGGGATTCCCTCTTGATCATCATATCCCAGACAGAAGAGTCTTTGATGAAACTACAAACTTCAAGCTTGCAAATGTCAAGGTCTACCATGACGAACACAACCACTGAGCTTTTCTCCAGTAATAACAACTACTCGGCAACCCCTAGCAAATGTGAAAAGAAAATGTGGCGTAACCTAAATTCTTTGAATTTGATATAGAAAAATGAAACATGAAATGATAATAAATATCTGGCATGTTTTGTATGTTTGTATTCCCTTAACATATCAATTATATTTATATTACATCTAATATAAATAAATGAAGTACCAAAATAAATGACCTTGCAATATAATGCATGCATATATATATATATATATATATATATATATATATATATATATATATATATATATATATATATATATATATATCACTAACAATCATGATTTCTTATTATTCAATTAAGCCATAATGTCTTTTAACATCAAATTCAATCTGCCATGGGATTAATGGTTCATATCATAATGAGAATTGACCTATAGATCTGTGATCCCATGGTAGAGTGAATTCGTTATTACACGGTATTTGTTGTTTAATACACAAACATATACATACTGTATATAGAAGCTCTCTCTCTCTCTCTCTCTCTCTCTCTCTCTCTCTCTCTCTCTCTCTCTCTCTCTCTCTCTCTCTCTCTCTCTCTCTATATATATATATATATATATATATATATATATATATATATATATATATATATATATCATATATATATAATGATATACTTGTATTAATATATATTATATATATATATATATATATATATATATATATATATATATATATATATATATTATATATATATATATATATATATATATATATATATATTAGAGCATATACATATATATCATCATCATCATCAGCGTTACTAGTTAACTGCAGAACAAAGGAATCAGACATGCCCTGCCAATTGCGTCTGTTTATGACTTTATGGTTTTTTTATGCCAGTCTATACCTGCAAACTTTCTAAGTTCGTCAATCCATCGTCTTCTCTTCCTTCCCGTACTTCTTTTGCAATCTCCAGGGACCCATTTTATTTTTTTAATGTTATCTATTATCTGTCATAGTCATTATATGTACTGCCAATGTACATTTCATTTTCTTACATGTTCTTAGAATACCTTCCATTTTAATTTGCTCTTGTATCCAAGTTGCTCTTTTGTCTCTTAGTTTTATTCTCATCCTTGTTCTTTCCATTGCTCTTCGAGTTGTAACGAGCTTATGTTCTAAGGCTTTAGTACGACGTTAAGTTTCTAATGCATAAGTTAATAATGGTAAGACCATCTGATCAAATACTTTTCATTCTAGAGAGAGTGGCATTTTACTGTTCATAGCCTCATTTTGTTAATCAAAAGCTCTCCATGCCGTGCATATTCTTCTTTTAATTTCGATTCCATGTCCCGGGGAAACAATTACTGTCTGTCCTAATATGTAATATGTATATTAATTTACCATCTCTAGAGAATCGTCCATAACTCTTATTTGTAGTCTTTCTGCATTTCCATTGAACATTACCTTAGTTTTACTTATATTCATTTTCAGTCTTACATTTCTGCTTTCTCTATTCAAATCTTCTATCATCTATTGCAATTTCTGATATGATTCACTAAACAGAATTATGTCAAATATAAATATCAAGCTATTAAGGTATTCCCCTTCGATATTAATTCCTACATTTTCCTAATCTAATTTTTTTTAAAACTTCTACGAATGCTGTGAATAATTTACGAGAGATAGTGTTTCCGCGCCTAACTCCCTTTGCAATTGAAATTTTCTCAATATCCTTATGTAGTTTGAGGATTGCTATACTTCCTTCTATAGATATCTTCAAGTGTTTTAACATAAGATTCATCTACTTGTCTTTGAAGGGCTTTCATTACTGCCGATGTTTTTATAAATGACATATATAGTGGTTAGTCATACTCTATTGATTTTTCCACTAGCGGCATGTCAATAGGTGGGCGTCTATGTCTTACCGTATTCACGTCGGATTCTGGTCAGTGTTGAGTAGTTTTTCTCTTCCTAAATAGTAGAGGAGTTGATGAAGGTCTTGATGGGTGATGATGTGGCTGTCCATAAGGGCGTCAACTTTAGTTATCAAGTCTTTCATGGGCAAGGTATCGATAACAGGGGTGGTGGAGCAGACACGTTTGGGTAGGCGTAATATCCAATGAGCACGATTTAAGTTCACTTTCCAAGGAAAAGAAGAGCCATGGAGCGAGCGATACAGGTCATTTCCCTGAGAGCGGGCAAAGCCATTTGGTCCCCTAACAGATGTTCAGAAAGCTGCACAAGCTTGGCTATATGGGTGGCTGGTGATGGCAAGTACTGCCCCAGAAGGTATTTTTTGAGGGTGTCATACGCTAGGGGGGCATACCCTTGGTTGTAAAGCTAGCCACAGATTTATGGAAACGTGTCCTCGGGGATTGTAGTGACGAGTAGCCTGCTTTGCTGCTTGAGTGAGTCACGCCCTTGATGCAAAACTGAATTTTGCCGCATTGGAACCAAACAAACGTTTTTATGACTGGTGAAGGGTGGCAGTTTCAACGATGCAGCATGGGCTGCAGAGTGTCAGGATTGGTGGGCGTCAACGTAACAAGGACTTTACGTAGTGTACAAAAAATAGGGGGGAGAGTAGTTGATCACTACGGGGGTAACCAATGTGCAAGGCGGTTGTTAGGTGTTAACAGAGAGGTGAGCTGAATGCAAGTAACCTTTATTAAACAGATAAAGAGTTTCCATACAAGCAGTTCAGAGCAAGAATGTCACAAAAATTCAAGCAAACTAATACATACGAACACCAGTTAACAGGTTCTTTTATTAGTGTGGGGAAAAGCAGGATAAAAAAAAAGGCAATAACATTATTATTATGGTTATTATTACTAGCCAAGCTACAACCCTGGTTGGAAAAGCAAGATGTTATAAGCCCAAGGGCTCCAATAGGGAAAAATAGCCCAGAGAGGAAAGGAATAAGGAAATGAATAAATGATGAGAATAAATAAACAATAAATTCTTCTAAAAACAGTAACAACGTCAAAACAGATATGTCTTATATAAACTATTAACAACGTCAAAACAGATATGTCAGATATAAACTATAAAGACTCATGTCAGCCTGGTAAACATAAAAACATTTGCTCCAACTTTGAACTTTTGAAGTTCTACTGATTCAACTACCCAATTAGGAAGGTCATTCCACAACTTTGTAACGCCTGGAATAAATCTTCTAGAATACTGTGTAGTATTGAGCCTCATGATGGAGAAGGCCTGGCTATTAGAGTTAACTGCCTGTCTAGTATTACAAACACGATATAATTGTCCCAGAGATCTGAATGTAAAGGATGGTCAGAGTTATGAAAAATCTTATGCAACGTGCATAATGAACTAATTGAACGACAGTGCCAAAGATTAATATCTAGATCAGGAATAAGAAATTTAATAGACCGTAAGTTTCTGTCTAACAAATTAAGATGAGAATCAGCAGCTGAACGCCATTCAGGAGAACAATACTCAAAACAAGGTAGAATGAAAGAATTAAAACACTTCTTCAGAATAGATTGATCACCGAAAATCTTGTAAGACTTTCTCAATAAGCCAATTTTTTGTGCAATTGAAGAAGACACAGACCTAATGTGTTTCTCAAAAGTAAATTTGCTGTTGAAAATCACGCCTGATATTTTAAAAGTCATACAAATTTAAAGAAACATTATTGACACTGAGATCAGGATGTTGAGGAGCCACCGTCCTTGACCTACTTACAATCATACTTTGAGTTATGTTAGGATTCAACTTCAACCCCATAATTTGCATCATGCACTAATTTTTGCTAAATCTCTATTAAGGGATTCACCAACCCCAGATCTACATTCGCTGGATGGAATTGATGCAAAGAGAGTAGCATCATCTGGATATGCAACAAGCTAGTTTTCTAGGCCAAACCACATGTCATGTGTATATCGTATGAAAAGTAATGGGCCAAGAACACTACCCTGTGGAACACCGGATATCACATTCATATGCTCACTATGGTGCCCATCAACAACTCTTTGAGATCTATTACTTAAAAAATCAATAATAATGCTAAGAAACGACCCACCCACTCCCAACTGTTTCAGTTTGAAAACAAGGGCCTCATGATTAACACGGTCAAAGGCAGCACTAAAATCAAGGCCAATCGTACGAACTGTCTGACCACAATCAAGGGATTTCTGTACAGCATTGGAGATTGTAATAAGGGCATCACATGCTCCAGTGTACAAGTGTGTATGAAACACGTGCGGTACAATTATATATATATATATATATATATATATATATATATATATATATATATATATATATATATATATATATATACACAACAACACATGGGACCGTTTCTAGACCTCAGAAAAATGGGGTTTGGCCATTTTCATCACCTACTGGCCACTGAATACTGGTGATGTTGAATGTTGGGAGACTTTAGTCTGAAGGCTCACAGCCAACCACCCTAGTAAGGGCAGTTCTGACTGGTAGCTTTGATGATCATAGCGATACACACACCTTTTCACCACATTAAGGTTTCCCTACTCAGAATATATATATATATATATATATATATATATATATATATATATATATATATATATATATATATATATATATATATATATATACATGTATATATATGCATATATATATATATATATATATATATATATATATATATATATATATATATATATATATATATATATATATATATAGTGTATATATTACCATTTCACGGTAGATTTATAGCGCATTAACAGGATTTGTATCATTTCAAATATCAAACTAAATCATTAATATCAAGTTCACTCTACCTTTGGATTAACTTCTACCTTACGCTGACTAACATATACCGTAAGTGAAGTTTCCATATCCACGACTTGAGCAAAGGCCTTAGGGCCTTCATACAGAAATATGATAAATATCAATGTAAAAAAATCGTATTTTATATATTTTGAAAATCCATCAATATGGAGTATAAGCGATTCTCCTAGCTTACTAATTTACTATTTTGAAAGTGCTAACTCCCTGATTGTAATTTTGAGCATATTAAAAAAAAAAACATTCGCTTTTGGATGTGTGACTCTAAGTTTCCTGGTCTACGTATCTTGAAGAAGTAAATACAGTAATTTTTTTACTTTATAGTTAGTATTAGAGACAATTATTTGCATAATCCTATTATCAATATCATTATCACTATCATTATTACAATTCAATTTCTAGATCTCTTTACAAAATCAAGCACAAGGGTGCCCTTAAGGGGAGAAGGCCAGTATGGAAAAATTAGAAAAGTAAAAAAACTAACATTAAAATATGAATAAAATAAATTAAGTTAGAGAAACATCTCGATCGCAAACCCAAACACCTTTTATTATAGAAATTAAGAATTACATTAAAGATTACTAGATTCAAAACCAGAAACTATTACCTGTTTCAATTAATAATACATAATTTTCTCAACAGAGACAGTCCAGTACAGATAGGTGGCAAAATGGCCACCAGATAAAAGGTGGTGACATGATATTTCAAAAGTTGGTCTAAATATTAAGTCCTTTCTGCATCTGACTGCATAATATATTAAATGTTAAAACAATACTCTTGCCCGCCGGACTATCTTCAAGGGCAATTATATAACTGTATGCACTCGAGGCTGCCACATACTAAAAAAATAAATACTGATATAGAGTCGCTGTTATCAGATGCAAGATATTGACGCTACTGGAACCTCGCAATCTCATTGGAGCGATGGACTTTGCGCAAGCACCAAATGTATTTAAGGAGGTCACACTCATTCTGGTGTCACAGACCCTTCTGCTGTCAAGTCACAATGAAGGTCCTTGTCTTGTGTGCGTTCCTGGCACTTGCAGCTGCAGGTAAGTAAACATTCCATTGCTTGAGTGGTTAACAATGTTCTTTTGCTACAAACCAACGGTTACTCCTAATATCTAGTCACTTCTTTTTTATACATTTCACGTTCTCAATAGCTAAATAAAACCGAACTCTTTAAGTGTAGTTTCAGAGGCATAAAGAAAAGGAGTCTTTCACTAAAGGGTGGAGCGAACTAAACATTTGTCTAAAGACGTAAATTTAAAAGTCATATAAATGAAAGCAGTGTTAGACTATTGGAAAATAAGACTTTAAAATTTCGATTCGCGTTAAAGTTTCCAATTTTCGTTCACTTCTCAGGAAGAACCTTAGTCTTGCACAAAGTTAAAGTGTCTTTTAAAAGCCTATAAAAGACCCCTCGAAATATCCTCCTCATCAATGCACATAATAGAACACATTGAAGCTACACAGAATAAAGCTCCCTGGGCTCATATAGATCCATAAAATGATAAAGGTAAAAATTCGGTTGTCAATATGGTGAATTATGGTTCAATATATAAACTGTGAATACCCATGAAAACAGAAAACTATGAAACCAGTTTACTAGTAATATGATAATTTGCTTTTACCCTGCCTTAATTACATATATTTTTCCATCTTCATTATTAAAGTTTTCATCAAAAGGATATAAAGGTTTCGTAGCAGGGATAAGTACTCAAACACAAAACATACTCAGTACTTTTTATCACCATATTTCGTTGAAGTTCTTTTAAAATTACAAAAGGGAAAAAGCACAAGTAGGAAAGATGTATACATGCCATAAAAAACATCGTAACAAGCACGAATGAATGGAATCTTTTGAGATATTATTGAGAATAACATTTAGCATATTTACGACACAACATAAAGAATTCACGTTATAGATTCACATTCGATTCCAAAATGTCTTTCTAACGTAATTGTATTTTTTTCTCTTCATTGAAATTTTTCACTTTTGCAATATACATTTTATTCTTTATAATCATGAAGATGCATAAGGGTAATACTGGTAAAAATCAGTCCAATTTCTATAAAAATTGTATGAGCTTTACTTTTCCCTGTTATGATCTACAATGGAACCCTTTGCCTGGTGTGACCAGCATAATTGAAGAAGTTTAGAAAATACCTACCAATCATAGGAAATATATAGGACAACCACCCAATTTCAAAGAATAAAATAGAACGTGTTTTTTTCCTACAGACACCCCGTTGCCCAAGAGACAGCAGGATGTCAACCACCTACTGTGGAATGTGTATGACCATCACCACTTTGATGATCTGAAAGGATATGCTGCCTCCTTTGACCCAATAGCTGACAAGTCACAATATAAGGATGGAGGAGAAGCTGCAGAACATCTAGTCCAGGAATACAAAGACCACAGGCTCCTTGAACAACATCACTGGTTCTCCCTCTTCAATGAACGCCAAAGAGAAGAGGCCCTTATGCTCTTCGATGTCTTCATGCAATGCAAGACCTGGGATTGTGCTGTTCATAATGCAGCATACTGGCGTGAACATATGAATGAAGGAGAGTTTGTTTATGCTTTATACACAGCTGTTATTCACTCAGACCTTGGACATGGCATTGTTCTTCCCCCACTCTATGAAGTTACCCCTCATATGTTCACAAACAGTGAAATTATCCAAAAGGCTTACACAGCAAAGATGACTAATCAACCAGGTAAATTTGAGATGGAATTCACTGGTACAAAGAAAAATAAGGAACAACGTGTGGCTTACTTTGGAGAAGACATTGGAATGAATCTCCATCACGTCACATGGCATATGGATTATCCCTTCTGGTGGGAAGACAAATATGGAGGACACTTGGATCGCAAGGGAGAACTTTTCTTCTGGGTTCATCATCAGTTGACTGTTCGCTTTGATTCAGAGCGTCTCTCCAACCATTTAGATATGGTGGATGAACTTCAGTGGGAGAAACCAGTCGAAGAAGGCTTTGCCCCACATACTATCTACAAGTACGGAGGCGAATTCCCTGCCCGTCCTGACCATATTCACTTTGAAGATGTTGATGGAGTAGCAAGAGTTCGTGACATGGTTATTACAGAAAGTCGCATCCGTGATGCTATAGCTCATGGATACATCACAGGCAAAGATGGCAAAGTCATTGATATCATGAATGACCAAGGCGTTGACAAACTTGGTGACATCATTGAATCTTCTATGTACAGCCCCAATGTCCAGTATTATGGAGCTCTCCACAACATGGCTCACATTATGCTTGGCCGTCAAGGAGATCCTCATGGAAAATACAATATGCCTCCAGGTGTAATGGAACATTTTGAAACCGCTACTCGTGACCCTACATTCTTCCGTCTTCATAAATATATGGATAACATCTTTAAGGAACATAAATACAGTCTTCCTGAATACACTCATGAAGACCTGGACTTCCCTGGTGTCAACATTGATAGCCTTAGCATTGAGGGAGAGCTTAAAACATTCTTTGAGGACTATGAATTTGACCTTCGAAATGCTGTAGACTCTGCTGAAGGTATTGCTATGGTGGAACTGAAAGCCAATGTTCATCGTCTAAACCACAATGACTTCTCCTATGTTGCTGATGTCAACAATAATAATGGAAATGAAGTTGTCGGTACTTTCCGCTTGTACCTTTGCCCCGAATATGATAACAATCATCAGCAGTTTGATTACACAAATGGCAGCTGGCACTGTATCGAAATGGACAAATTCTGGAAGAAGTGTAAGTATGCTACTTGCAAACATTTATGGATTCCATATCTATTAAAGTACTTCTAATCTTTATACTTCTCTGTAATTAGGTTTAAAAGTGAGTGTATGTTTTATACATATTCTATTAATATTTTACTCTCAATTACAGTGTCTCCTGGAGGAAATCATGTGGTAAGGAAATCCAGTGACTCTGCAGTCACTGTTCCTGATGTACCTAGCCTGCAGTCTCTCATGGATGCAGCTGACAGTGGTAGTTTTAGCATGCCCGAATATGAAAGGGCTTGTGGCATCCCCAACAGAATGCTTTTGCCCAAGGGTACAAAAGACGGAATGGAATTTGCTCTATTTTTGGCAGTCACTGACGGAGGCTATGACCTAACACATCCTGATGTTGAATCTGAGCATGGTGGAACTCATGCTCACTGTGGAGCCCATGGTGAAATCTACCCAGACAAGCGTCCTATGGGATTCCCTCTTGATCGTCACATCTCAGACAGACGAGTCTTTGACGAAACTACCAATATCAAGATTACACATATCAAGGTATTCCATGATGAACACCACCACTAGGGTCTTTTTGCCGTCATGACAACCACTCTGATAAGATGGAGAAAGATTGAAAAATTAATAGTTTTGTTCATTATGGAAATTCCTAAAATCTAAATCCATAAAAATAGAGAAATAAAATGAAATACACATAATTCTGTCTTTTTATATTCTTAACAATAGCCGGTGCCTTTACGTAAAGCTTTAACCTGATCTTAAAAAAAAAAAAGTGTATATGGTTAAAATAGTAAAAAAATGCGCTTTAAAATTAGAAAATTGGATAACATGATATATATATATATATATATATATATATATATATATATATATATATATATATTTATATATATAAATATATATATATATATATATATATATATATATATATATATATATATATATATATATATATATATATATATACAAAATGAGTTATAAATACATTTCACAGATATATATTATAGTTATCCTGCATGTATTTAATTTCTATACATACAGTATATACAAATAATTTGTTATGCAATGGTACACCAACTCAGCTGTAGATTATACGTGTTCTGCTGAAAGTTAGTATCAGGATTCATTAGACTTAAAAAGTTTTACATAAATATTTCACTTTGTAGTAGCGTTGTACAACATCCTACCTAATATGTTACTCATCTGGAGCACGAATGACATATGATAACCTTATGCTTTTCCTTATGGAATCTCAAACTGTTAGTATTACTGATCATAATAAGGCCAGCAGCAAATCTAGTTGAAAAAAAAAATTAATACTACAAGGGCAAGGGGAAAAATACAAAAAGAATACACATAGACGTAAATGCATACTAAAATTTAAACTTATGACAGATAACTAAATAAAGAAATAATATCATAAACTACGAAATGAGACCTATGTCAACATAGTAAAAAACGATTTGCAAAAAGATTTCATTTCTCAAGTTCAACTAATTCAACTACTTGATATAAAAGATCATTCCACAATTATCCTCCTGCCGAACTAAGACTTCTAGAATACTGTGTTGTCTTCTTTCCCACCCATATTCCAATACTGAGAGATTGGATGCCTGATGCGGCCCCTCCAATGCCTTCTCTTCCACCACACCTCTTCTCTCCATATCATGCTTCACCTTATTTTGCAATTTATTTCGCTCATCCTCCTCTCAATCTTCTCCCCCGGGTTCACAGGATCCTCCCAAGCCCTTTTCACCATCCATCTTCAACATGTGCCTACATCATCTCAATCGTGACACTTTTATAATCTGTTATCTTTACCATGACTGCCATTCTAGTTTAGCTTCTTTTTTTTTTTTTTTTTTTTTGTCTTAAAGCCAATGTTTTTTTATCCATACATAAACACTGATTTTATAGATGTGCTATAGATCTTGACTTTTAGCTTGATTGGCATTTTCTTATCACATATCTATCTCAATAACTCCCTCTACTTCCCCCCAGGCTTCTTTTATCCTATTCTAAACTTCAGCCTCGCATTCTCCCTTCAGAATTAGAGAAGTTGCAAAGTATCTCATTTTTTTCACCTGTTTTATATCCAAGGCTCTACTTTAATGTATGGTTTCTGAACTTACTTTCTTTAATGCACACCATAACTTCAGTGTTATCCATACTTACCTTCAAACCTTCCCTCTCCAAAGACTCCTGCTATTCCACAACCCTTGTCTGTAAGCCTTCCTCGTTTTCAGCAGTGATCACCAAATCACATGCATATAGCAACTCCCACAACTCTATTTCTAATCTCTTCACATAACACATCCAAGACGAGCACAAATAAAAACAGGTTTAATACTAACCCTTGATGTAATCCACCACTAACTTCAAAGGTTTTTGTTTTCATACCAGATGTTATTACTTTTGCCCTTGTTCTTTTGTACATCATCCCAGCCATTCTAACCAACTTCTCAGGGACTTTCTTCTTCCCCATGCACCACAACATCATTTATCTTGGTCATTTATCATAATCCTCCTCTAGATCTACAAAAGCACTAGAGATCTTCTGGTTTCCCTCTACCCCCTTTTCCTGTAGCTGCCTTACTATGAAGAAGGCATCCACAGTCCCTCTCTCCATCATGGATCCTTATTGCTGTATCCCAACATTTACAATCTCTCACCTCGTTCCCTCTCAAAAACCATGCTCTATTAGTTTAATTCCCTTGTGGCTACCACATTCTAGAACACTGTGTAGCATTTGAGCCTAAAGAAAGAAAAGTCAAGATTATTCAGGATTAACTGCACACCTTGTATAAAGTAGAGGATTGTACACTCGCCTGCAAAGAGATCGCTACCTTGTTAGAAATGTTTCGCTCAAATGGTTGTCAATTATTTTTTATTATATCGTACAAATTTTAAATTTCCTCTTGGGTATATTTTTAAATTGATATATACGATGATATAATTTCTTTTCACAATGAAAATCATTGTCATATTTACATAATTCAAGAAAAACGAAAAACAGCATGAAACATTATGAAACTTTTTATTCATTTAGAATCTATCGTAAATTGTAGGACATGAAATTAACTTTTTATTTAATCATCATATATTTACTTATATTTATTATCATTACCTTTAATCATTTTGATGCAGTTTTCATATAATTTAGTTAGTCTCCTTTTTTAGATTAAAATATCCATCATTATCATATTTTTCTTTCGAGCGATTCCGCAACTATTACTTCACCAGAATGACGTAAAACAGATGAAAACTAGTAACTGAGTCAGCTGATTATATGAAACAAGGCCAAGTTTTTATAAATTGTTATGGCTCATAATAGAAAACAACATAATTTTCTAGCATTGCGCAGTTCCATCGTGAATATGCACAAGGCCAACAAACCGAAAACCAAAATAGTATGACAACTAAACACACAAAACAACAGCATATCAATGGATGATATAAAAGCTGAATTGGGAACTGTGAACCGAATGCAGGGGCAAGGTAGAACTAAACTTACTACCCAGGGAGAAGACGAAATGATTGTCGATTTTGCTGCTCGTCATCCATTAACTAACACAACAGTTTCCGCGTCTGTCATTAGTAGGAAGAATATCAGAAGTTTCCGAGTACTGAGGTTGTGAACAGGTCCACTCACATAGAACCCATTCGAGTCAGATTTGTTGCTGATGATGCAAGGACCATTCTAGGCCTATGATCTGCATCTTTCGGCTTAATTTGTCCTTCCATGATGTTGTTTTGCTTGGCTTATTGCGGCTGTGGAGTAACTGACTTGAGCACTAATAATACATGGTTCTCTAACGTCAGCTGGTAGACTGCTACGAGAGCAGTATCGCCTCTATTTTTATTTCTGTCTCTTTGGTGGTGGTGTTACATACTTACAATCGGATTGGTGTACTTGGTCAGTTCTTGTACAGACTCCAGGTGTTATAGTAGGCATGCTGTGGCCCAAGGGCACTGCCCATTCCCTCGTCTCTTATGACGTGTCCGTGAACTACTGAAGACCCGGTGAACGTGTTAGCCGGAGGAAGAGCCTTTCTCCGGGTTCATCCTAAACAGCATCATTGCTAATCGAAACTGGGACTCTCCTATCGGACTACTGCCCGATGAGGGTCGCTGTCTTGTGAAGTGTCTCTTCAGATATCATTGAAGGGACTGAAAATAGAGATATCCTTTCGGGACAAGACATTCCAGGGAGGTTAAGGCCTTCCAGGCCCCTTCTGCAAATGCTGTGTTGGTAGATGGAGCTGTTGAAGGCGAGGGAAAGCTAGTTCCCAAAGATAATGGTTCATCCCAAGGTGGGAAGACTCCTCACCCGAAGATATCAATGTCTTTTCCAAATAAATCGGTATTTGTTTGAGGACCATACTGAATTTTTCGATTCATCTTGATCCCAGATCATAATTGAACGCGAGGAGTTTGTCCTGTTGGATGTCATCCATGTAACGCAGGAGACAAATGTTGTTGGTGTGTCCGAAGCTCAGATGGATTGGAATCTGGAAGTCTGGAAGTATGCATACTTCAGATCAATAGACATTACAATGTCCAAATAGCATTATTATATCTTGAATATTGTGGCAGTTCATGATAGATTTGTAACTAAAATACCGGATCTGTATTATTTAAAATATTGAACTACTAAATACTTCTTATCACCAAGTTTACTCTATCTTTGGATTCACTTGGATTAACCACATGCAAGCTTACATTCAAGTACAACTACCCTATCCATGACTTAAACAAATGCCTTAAGATCTTGATACAAAAGTAAACAGTCAACTTACCCACACAATTGCCGAGAGAAATATGTGCTGAATTCATCTTTATTAAAAACATTAATGTAAAAATACGGTTCTATACCGTTTCGACGAAGTCCGTTTGAGCTAAATTGTTTTGAGCGATACTCTTTAGGTGTTGGACGTTTTCAGCGGAACTATTTGAGCGATGAGTTTATGCGTATAGTTTAAGTGCCAATAAAATCTTACTATTTAGCGGGAAACTAGAATTTAGCATTTTAAAATCAATAGACTAGAGTTTTTCATATAGTAAGGATATGTGAATCATCGTTTTTTTTAATTTGATGGTAATTACTTGTCCATTTACCCATCATTGAAATCATTATATTAAAGCGTGGACGAGACTAAGTAAGTTATATCAGATTTATATATAGAAAGGACAAAGTCACTCTAAGCACTATTATATGACAATATGAGGCCTATAACAGCAAAGGACGATAAAACACAACTTTAGATTGCAGAAATGACAATAATTATACGGAAAAGATGAGCATTCGCATAGTGGTGATTCAGTGAAAGTTCACATGGAAAAGGTTGAGGATGAATCACTGATCACTGCCGAATAGACACACGATTCACCACGATGCAGACTTCAGGACAGAGTAGTTGGGGCGGCAACGGTCATTGTTATTCCTGAATCATACCGCCTCCCTTTTTAGCAAAGATTTTTTCTTATTATATGATAGTGGAGTTGGAAATACTATAGTAATCGTCTCACTATTTTGGTGCTATTGTTTATGTGGTTAATGATTATAATTCTTTTAATAATCATTGGCAAACTCTTGATATACCTTTGTATGTATATTTTTGCACTTGAACAGTATTATAAAGTTTAATTTATATTAATTCTATTAAAGACAGTGGTTAATGTTTATATTTCTTTTAATAACCTTTGTCAAACTCTTGATAGTAATATTTGTTTCAAACTTTTCATAATACCTGTTGGCGAAGTCATTTAGTAGCAAGTCGCCGAATCTAACATTCGCTCTTAAAGCATCACTTTAAGAGAACTTCGCTCAATTGGCTTCGCTGAAAAATATTCAGGTGAAAGTGACTTCGCTCAAACGACTGGCAACGAAAAATACTCTTTCTTTTGTATTCAAAATTGAAATCAATCCATATGCATAATAAGCGATTGATCTAGCTTGCTAATTTACTATTTTGAAACTTACTATTCTCACTTTGTGATCTTGAGCATGCTCAGAAAACTACTCTAATTATGGTTTGATCTTCATCGCACATTTGCTCATGCTTTTGGCTGCATGACTCTAAGCTTCTTCGTCTAGGCCTCTTGAAGCTAGGAATAAAGTATTTTTCTGGGTCGACCTGTGACGCCTGGGGAAAAAGAGACTCCGGCCATGGTCCAAACAGAAGAACCTTTCCAAATCGGTTCCTCTGCAATTCCCTCCTCCACAAGTGACGATTCATACAGACGTGTCTCTGAGTGGTTGGGGGGGATATTACAACCAACAGATGTTTCAGGGCTCCTGGTCCCCCGCCATGAGACACTTCAACATCAATGTACTACAAGCCATGGCAGTATTCCTGATCCTGAAGCGGCTCTCCCCGCCACAGTCCACTCATATCAGGATAGTTTCAGATAGCACGGCAGTGGTGTACTGAATAAACAGAAGTGGATCAAAGTCTCCCAACCTCAATCAAGTCCTGGTCACGGTTTTCGTCTTGGCAGTAGCCAAGAACTGGTTCCTGTCGGCATCTCACCTGGCAGGAGTCCAGAACGTGGTAGCGGACTCACTATCCCGGACAAAACCACTGGAGTCAGAATGGTCTCTGGACATGAATTCTTTCCGGTGGATTTCCATGCTGGTTCCCAGTCTCCAGGTAGATCTATTCGCGACACAACTGAACCACAAACTTCCTTGTTATGTGACCCAAAACCTGGACCCTCAGGCATATGCTATGGACGCATTAAGCCTGGATTGGAACCGTTGGACGAAAATTTACCTTTTCCCTCCGGTGAATCTTCTGATGAAAGTCTTACACAAGTTACGCTCCTCCCAAGGAGCAGTGGCTTTAGTAGCACCGTACTGGCCAAAGACCAGTTGGTTTCCACTCCTCCGCGAGTTGAAACTACGTTCCTTCCAGATCCCATTCCCCAAGCTGACCCAATTAGTCCAAACTCTGACTGTGTCAGATTCCTCAAGGGTAGCCACAACCCTAACTTTGTGGATTTCATGAAGTTTGCAGCCCACAGGGACGAGAACATTGACCCAGAAAATGTCCTCTTCATAGAGTCAGACAAAAGGGACTCTACCATTAGACAGAACGATTCAGCTGTTAAGAAATTAGCAGATTTCCTAAAGAAGTCAGGACATTCTCTCATGACTTCTAATATGGCCATATCATTCTTTAAATCCCTATTTGACAAGGGCCTGGCAGCTAGCACTATAACTACGATTAAGTCAGATCTGAAAAAGATCTTTCTCGTGGGTTTTCAATATTGACCAGGCAGATTCCTATTTCTCATCTATTCCGAACGCATGCGTTAGGCTCAGGCCTTCGGTTCGCCCACAAAAGGTCTCTTGGTCTCTGAAAGACGTACTAAAGCTAGCTTCGGACACGGATAACGAATCCTGCTCCTACATCACTCTTCTTAGGGAGACCTTATTCCTAACGGCCTTGGCCTCAGGTGCTAGAATCTCAGAATTAGCAGCTCTCTCACATAATCCTGAAAATATAGAATTCCTCCCGTCAGGCGAAGTACTACTTTCTCCAGACAGAGCTTTTCTGGCTAAAAACGAGAACCCGCAAGATAGGTGGTCCCCTTGGAAGATTATCCCTCTTCCCCAAGATACTACTCTGTGTCCAGTCACCACACTCAGGGCCCTTTTTAGCTAGACCCGCCACCCGCTCGTCTGGCCCTCTGTTTCTCAGAGAACAAGGAAGCACTGTTTTCATCCAAGGCATTTCCCCAGAAATAGATTTTTCCTTTGTCAAAATCCCTTTTTTACTTATAGTTAGTATTAGAGACAATAATTAACACAATTCTTTTATTGCTATTATCATCATTATAATTATTACAAGTTAATCTCTGGCTCTTTTTAGATTAAAATGCTACAAGCTCAAGGGCACCGTTAAAGGGAGCAGTCCAGTAAGGAAAAATAGAAAAGTTAAAAAGTAATTAATAAAATATGAATAAAATACATTACGATAAATAACAAATAATAAGAAACATCTCGATCCAAAACCAAAAAATATTTATTGTAGAAATAACGAATCACATTACAGATGAATAAATTAAAAACCAGAAACTCATCTTCTCAACAAAGAGCCCAGTAAAGAAATTAGGTTGTACAAATGACCGCAATATGTAAGGTGATGACATGCATTTTCCGAAAAAAGAAAAAAAAATAATTTCCTCCAGTGTTTGTCTTCTAAGATAATCTAAAATTGAGGCCCTTTCTGCATCAGACTGAATAATATGTTAAATAGTATGTTTTGCCCTTGACTGCCTTTAGGGGCAATAATATAATTGAATGCACTCAAGGCTGTCATAGACAAAGAAAACATACTGATTCCGAATCTTTCTTATCAGATGCAAGATACTGATGCTACTGGACCCTCTTATTATCACTTGGAAAGATGGACTTTGCCTTTCATCGCGCAAGCACCAAAAGTATTTAAGGAGGTCAGACGCTTTCTGGTGTCACAGACCCTTCTCCTGTCCAGTCACAATGAAGGTCCTTGTCTTGTGCGCTTTTCTGGCGCTTGCTGCCGCAGGTAAGTAAACATTCCATTGCTTAAGTGCTTAACAATGTTCTTTTGCATTAAACCCACAGATACTTCTAATATCTAAGGTTATTACTTTTTTCTTATATTTGAATTTCTTAATATCTAAATCAAAACAGACTCTTAAATTTAGTTTTATAGAGCTAAAGAAAAGTAGTTTTTCACGAACGGGTAGAGGCAACTGAATATTTATCTAATGACATTGCTTCAAGTCAAACAATTATGCAGAATATTATTATTTTGAAATTTTGATTCGTGCTCAAGATTGCAATTTTCGTTAACTTCTCAGGAAAAACCTTAGTCTTGCATAAAGTTATAGCGCCTTTTAAAAGCCTATAAAATATCCCTTGAAATATCTTTCACAACAATTTACATAATACAACACATATTAAGGTAAAGAATACGGTATCTTGGATTCATAAGGACCGATAAAATAATAAATGAAAAGCTTCAGTTGTCAATGAGGAGAATATTGGTTCAAAACATAAAATGTAAAGACCCAAGAAAATATAAAACTATGAAACCTGTTAACTAGTAATATAATAATTTGCTTTCCCCTGCTTAGATTATATATACATACATACATACATACACATATTATATATATACATATATATATGTGTGTATATAGATATATAAATATATATATATATATATATATATATATATATATATATATATATATATATATATATATACTGTATATATTATATACACTTCATTATTCATGTCTTCTTCAAAAGGATATAAAAGTTTCGTAGCTTGCATAAGTACTCAAACGCATCACATATCCAGGACATTTATCACCATATTTCATTAAAGCTGTTTTAAAATTTAAAAAGGGAAAAGCTCATTTACTAAAAAGGAGAAAAATTACAATTAGGAAAGATGCACACGTCTCGGAAAAACATCGTAACCAAAAAAAAAAAAAAAAAAAAAAGAAAAAAACACGCAAACAAATCCAATATTTTGAAATATTCTGATAAATCATATTTAGAATATTCAAATCACATAAGGGATTCACATCATAAAGTAACTTCCAATTTTGCAATGTCTTTCTAACATAATTGTGTTCTTATCTTTATTGAAATTTCTCACGTTTGTAACATGTTTTACTTTTTATAGCCATACGGAAATGGTATATGCTTTATCTCTGTCAAGGTCTACAAAAAAAACCTGTGACAGATTTCACCAGCTTACAGTATAAAATTTTAGCATATACCTTCCAGTCATATATATATATATATATATATATATATATATATATATATATATATATATATATATATATATATATATATATATATATATATATATATATATATATATATATATATATATATATATATAAATACACACACACACACATATATATATATATATATATATATATATATATATATATATATATATATATATATATATATAACAACCATATTCCCTAGACTAAATTATATATATTTTCTTTCCTACAGACACCCCGTTGCCCAAGAGACAGCAGGATGTCAACCACCTACTGTGGAATGTGTATGACCATCACCACTTTGATGATCTGAAAGGATATGCTGCCTCCTTTGACCCAGTAGCTGACAAGTAACAATATAAGGATGGAGGAGAAGCTGCAGAACATCTAGTCCAGGAATACAAAGACCACAGGCTCCTTGAACAACATCACTGGTTCTCCCTCTTCAATGAACGCCAAAGAGAAGAGGCCCTTATGCTCTTCGATGTCTTCATGCAATGCAAGACCTGGGACTGTGCTGTTCATAATGCTGCATACTGGCGTGAACATATGAATGAAGGAGAGTTTGTTTACGCTTTGTACACAGCTGTTATTCACTCAGACCTTGGACATGGCATTGTTCTTCCTCCACTCTATGAAGTTACCCCTCATATGTTCACAAACAGTGAAATTATCCAAAAGGCTTACACAGCAAAGATGACTAATCAACCAGGTAAATTTGAGATGGAATTCACTGGTACAAAGAAAAATAAGGAACAACGTGTGGCTTACTTTGGAGAAGATATTGGAATGAATCTCCATCACGTCACATGGCATATGGATTATCCCTTCTGGTGGGAAGACAAATATGGACATCATTTGGATCGCAAGGGAGAACTTTTCTTCTGGGTTCATCATCAGCTGACTGTTCGCTTTGATTCAGAGCGTCTCTCCAACCATTTAGATATGGTGGATGAACTCCAGTGGGAGAAACCAGTGGAAGAAGGCTTTGCCCCACATACTATCTACAAGTACGGAGGCGAATTCCCTGCCCGTCCTGACCATATTCACTTTGAAGATGTTGATGGAGTAGCAAGAGTTCGTGACATGGTTATTACAGAAAGTCGCATCCGTGATGCTATAGCTCATGGATACATCACAGGCAAAGATGGCAAAGTTATTGATATCATGAATGACCAAGGCGTTGACAAACTTGGTGACATCATTGAATCTTCTATGTACAGTCCCAATGTCCAGTATTATGGAGCTCTCCACAACATGGCTCACATTATGCTTGGCCGTCAAGGAGATCCTCATGGAAAATACAATATGCCTCCAGGTGTAATGGAACATTTTGAAACCGCTACTCGTGATCCTACATTCTTCCGTCTTCATAAATATATGGATAACATCTTTAAGGAACATAAATATAGTCTTCCTGAATACACTCATGAAGACCTGGACTTCCCTGGTGTCAACATTGATAGCCTTAGCATTGAGGGAGAGCTTAAAACATTCTTTGAGGACTATGAATTTGACCTTCGAAATGCTGTAGACTCTGCTGAAGGTATTGCTATGGTGGAACTGAAAGCCAATGTTCATCGTCTAAACCACAATGACTTCTCCTATGTTGCTGATGTCAACAATAATAATGGAAATGAAGTTGTCGGTACTTTCCGCTTGTACCTTTGCCCCGAATATGATAACAATCATCAGCAGTTTGATTATACAAATGGCAGCTGGCACTGTATTGAAATGGACAAATTCTGGAAGAAGTGTAAGTACGCTACTTGCAAACATTTATGGATTCCATATCTATTAAAGTACTTCTAATCTTTATACTTCTCTGTAATTAGGTTTAAAAGTGAGTGTATGTTTTATAAATATTCTATTAATACTTTACTCTTAATTACAGTATCTCCTGGAGGAAATCATGTGGTAAGGAAATCCAGTGACTCTGCAGTCACTGTTCCTGATGTACCTAGCCTGCAGTCTCTCATGGATGCAGCTGACAGTGGTAGTTTTAGCATGCCCGAATACGAAAGGGCTTGTGGCATCCCCAACAGAATGCTTTTGCCCAAGGGTACAAAAGACGGAATGGAATTCGCTCTATTTTTGGCAGTCACTGACGGAGGCTATGACCTAACACATCCTGATGTTGAATCTGAGCATGGTGGAACTCACGCTCACTGTGGAGCCCATGGTGAAATCTACCCAGACAAGCGTCCTATGGGATTCCCTCTTGATCGTCATATCTCAGACAGACGAGTCTTTGACGAAACTACCAATATCAAGATTACACATATCAAGGTATTCCATGATGAACACCACCACTAGGGTCTTTTTGCCGTCATAACAACCACTCTGACAAGATAGAAAAATTTAAAAATTGATAGTTTTGTTTATTATGGAAATTCCTAAAATCTAAATCCATAAAAATAAAGAAATAAAATGAAATACACATAATTCTGTCTTTTTATATTCTTAACATTAGCCGGTGCCGTTACGTAAAGCTTTAACCTGATCTTTAAAAAAAAGGGCATATGGTTAAAATGGTAAAAAAAGGGGCTTTACAATTAGAAAAATGGATAACATGATATATATATATATATATATATATATATATATATATATATATATATATATATATACAAAATGAGTTATAAATACATTTCACAGATATATATTATAGTTATCCTGCATGTATTTAATTTCTATACATACAGTATATACAAATAATTTGATATGCAATGGTACACCAACTCAGCTGTAGATTATAGTTGTTCTGCTGAAACTTAATGTCAGGATTCATTAGACTTCAAAAGTTTTACATAAATATTTCACTTTGTAGTAGCGTTGTACAACATCCTAATATGTTATTCATCTGGAGCACGAATGACATATGATAACATTATGCTTTTCCTTATGGAATCTCAAACTGTTAGTATTACTGATCATAATAAGGCCAGCAGCAAATCTAGTTGAAAAAAAAATGGATACTACAAGGGCAAGAGGAAAAATACAAAAAGAATACACAGACGTAAATGCATACTAAAATTTAAACTTATGACAGATAACTAAATAAAGAAATAATATTATAAACTACGAAACGAGACCTACGTCAACATCGTAATAAAAAATTTGCAAAAAGATTTCATTTCTCAAGTTCAACTAATTCAACTACTTGATATAAAAGATCATTCCACAATTAGCCTCCTGCCGAACTAAGACTTCTAGAATACTGTGTTGTCTTCTTTCCCACTCATATTCCAATACTGAGAGATTGGATGCCTGATGCGGCCTTTCCAATGCCTTCTCTTCCACCACACCTCTTCTCTCCATATCATGCTTCACCTTATTTTGCAATTTATTTCGCTCATCTCCCTCTGAATCTTCTCCCCCGGGTTCACAGGATCTTCCCAAGCCCTCTTCACCATCCACCTTCAACATGTGCCTACATCATATCAATCGTGACACTTTTATAATCTGTTATCTTTACTATGATTGCCATTTTAGTTTAGCTTCCTTTATTTGTCTTGAAGCCCATGTTTTTTTTTATCCATACATAAACACTGAATGTATAGATGCGCTATAGATCTTGACTTTTAGTTTGACGGACATTAGCCACCTGTCCCAACCAGCGGGTGGATGATGTTTTGTGTGAACGAGGACCTGTATTGTACCCGTTCGTTTCGTGGCCTAAAACCCCGACTTTTCCTCATAGTATAGTCATAGAAATTAGTTAGTTTGTTGTTGACACCATGTATGAGAGGTTAATTGAACCTTTTCAAGGGTATGAGGAGATGTTTGACATGGCAAACAAGATGTATAGAAATAATTTACATAAATAAAAGATATGGAAAATTACTGGAGAGGCATTAAATAAAACAGGTCAGTTTATCGCAATTTTAATATTCTTGGCATGGTGCATAAAGCATTATGAAGTTGCATAACTTATTATATCAACACAATTATCAACCAACATCTTAAAGTGTCAAAATTATCATAATTGACTCGGTCCTCACATGACAGAGTCTAAGTGAACAATGAAAACCACGCGCTGGTAAACGGATACGGAACGCCTCGTGTGAATGTACAACATTTTGACGGCGGTTAGCCACCACCCAGCCTGTCGGAAAGAAAACGGGTCGTGTGAATCGGCCTTTACGTGTATTCAAATGCAACTGTTCACATGACCTGTTAGGCTGACGGCGGCCCTCGGACGTCAGCCGTCCGAGTCGGCTCGGCTTTCTTTCCAAGAAACCTCGTCCGCTTTGACGGCCGTTAGCCACTCGTCCCAACCAGCGTATGGATGATGTTTTGTGTGAACGAGGGCCTGTATCATACCCGTTCGTTTCGTGGCCTACGACCCCGACTTATCCTCATAGTATAGTCATAGAAATTAGTTAGTTTGTTGTTGACACCATGTATGAGAGGTTAATTGAACTTTTTCAAGGGTATGAGGAGATGTTTGACATGGCAAACAAGATGTATAGAAATAATTTACATAAATAAAAGATATGGAAAATTACTGGAGAGGCATTAAATAAAAGAAGTGAGTTTATCATAATTTTAATATTCTTGGCATGGTGAATAGAGTATAATGAAGTTGCATAACTTAATTTATCAACACAGTTATCAACCAACATCTTATACTGTCAAAATTATCGTAATTCACTCGGTCCTCACGTGACAGATTCTAAGCATACAATGAAAACCGCGCGCTGGTAAACAGATACGGAATGCCTCGTGTGAATGTAAAACATTTCGACAGAGGTTAGCCACCACCCAGCCTGTCGGAAAGAAAACGGATCGTGTGAATCGGCCTTAATAGGGTCATGTGAAATACTAAGAGAGAGAGAGAGAGAGAGAGAGAGAGAGAGAGAGAGAGATGGCAACTACTTATGTAGGTTAGAGGCGGGACTTTAACGTTTAAGATGCTATTTTTTTTCAATATTTTGATTAGGATATAGAATAAATTATTGTCTATCATATTTGTTTAATTTACCTATTCAATGATTCTATTCTATATTTGAAAGAGAGAGGGAGAGAGTTCAGAGAGAGAGAGAGTTGTTGTTGTTGGGGTATGAGAGAGACTGACTTTGAGTAGAGCTAGTGCGTGGAATAACGCACTCAACGTGGATTCGTCTGCCCAGAAAAAAAGTTGCCAGATACTTCTTTTTCATTATTATTCTTAAGAGATACCAAAACATTTTGAAACGGGTAGAGATATTTTTGCAGGCGAGTGTACTGCAAGGCAAGATCTAAAAGAAATGGCTGCTCATAATTATGAAAATTCTTATACAACATGCACAATGATTTAATGTAGTGCCCAAGCGGCACGAAAAAAAAAAAAAAAAAAAAAAAAAAAAAAAAAAAAAAAAAAAAAAAAAAAAAAAAAAAACAGCAGCTGATCCCGATCTTCTGTTAGATCTCTAGTTGGGCTAACAAACTGAGATGAAGAATCCTAGCATCGAGAACAGGAAGAATCCGGGTTTTAATTAGTAGCTCAAGAACAAAGGGGAGAGAGGCAAGACCTGTCCTCAGCGTTTATTAAGATCAATGCTAAAGGAGAGGCCAAGACACTATCAATCTAACTTGTCAGAGGCTACGTCAAGTAAGATAATCCATTTGAGGGAACGTTTCTTTGTAAGGTTTCATACTGTATGAGGATGGGGCTATACAGGTGGCTGGCAATGGCAAGTACTGTTCCAGAAGGTATATTTTGAGGGTGTCATGCACTAGGGGGTCATACCGTTGGTTGCAAAGCTAGCCAGAGTTTTCTGGGAACGCAACGTCGGGGATTGTAAAGAAAACATAGTCTGCTTTGCTGCTTGAGTGAGTCAAGCCCTTAATGCAAAACTGAACTTCGGTGCATTGGAACCAAACAAACGTTTTTTCTGATAGATGAAGGGTGGCAGTTTCAACGATGCAGCATGGGTTGCAGAGTGTCAGAATTGGTGGGCGTCATCATAACAAGGATAGGGCGTAATGTGCAAAAAAATAGAACAGAGAGTAGTTGATCACTACGAGGGTAACCAATGTGCAAGGTGGTTGTTAGGTGTTAACAGAGAGGTGAGCTGAATGCAAGTAACCTTTAGGTTCAACATATAAGGAGTTTATGTACAAGCAGTTCAGAGCAAGAATGTCACAAAAATTCAACCAAACTAATACATACAAACGCCAGTTAACAGGTTCAGTTATCAGTGCAGGGAAGAGCGTGATAAAAAAAAAAGGCAATAACATTACAGTGTACAAGTGTGTATGAAACACATGCGATAAAATATATATATATATATATATATATATATATATATATATATATATATATATATATATATATATATATATAAATATATATATATATATATTTATATATATATATATATACATATATATATACATATATATATATATATATATATATATATATATATATATATAAAACAAAACATGGAACCGTTTCTAGACCTCATGCAAATGGGGTTTGATCATTTTCCTCACCCACTGGCCTCTGATTACTGGTGATGTTGGGAGACTTTAGTCTGACCGCTCACAGCAAACCACCGTAGTATGGACAGTTCTGAATGGTAGCTTTGGCGATCATAACGATAAACACACCTTCTCACCGCATTCAGGTTTCCCTACTCAGACTATATATATATATATATATATATATATATATATATATATATATATATATATATATATATATATATATATATATGTGTGTGTGTGTGTACATATATATATATATATATATATATATATATATATATATATATGTATATATATATATATATATATATATATATATATATATATATTTATATTTATATATATGTATATGTATATATATATATATATATATATATATATATATATATATATATATATATATATATATTGTACCATTCCATGATAAATTTGTAAGGCATAACTAGGATCTGTATCATTTCAAATATCAAACTAAATCATTATTATCAAGTTCACTCTACCTTGGGATTAACTTCTACCTTACGCTGACTAACAAATACTGTAAGTGAAGTTTCCGTATCCATGACTTGAGCAAATGCCTTAGGGCCATCATACAGAAATATGATAAATATCAATGTAAAAAAATCGTATTTTTTTTATATTGTGAATGAAAATCCATCAATATGGAGGATAAGCGATTGCCCAAGCTTACTAATTTACTATTTTGAAACTGCTAACTCCTAGCTTGTTATTTTGAGCATATTAAAAAAAAAAACATTCGCTTATGGGTTTAGATGTGTGACTCTAAGTTTCCTGGTCTAAGTATCTTGAAGACATGAATAATGACATTTTTTACTTTATAGTTAGTATTAGAGACAATAATTTGCATAATCCTTTTATTAGCATTATCATCACTTTCATTGTTACAATTATATCTCCAGCTCTCTTTACAAAATCAAGCACAAGGGCGCCCTTAAATTAAGGAGAGTAGGCCAGTACGGGCAAAACAGAAAAGTAAAAAATTAACAATAAAATATTAACAAAATAAATTACGATGAGTAACAAATATAAAGAAATATCTCGTTCCTAAACCCAAAGATAATTTATCATGGAAATTAAGAATCACATTTAAGATGACTAAATTCAAAACCTGAAACTATTACCTTCTGAATTAATAATACATAATTTTCTCAACAGAGACAGTCCAGTACAGATAGGTAGTACAATGGCCGCCGGATATAAGGTGTTGACATGATATTTCAGGAGTTCATCTAAAATTAAACCCCTTTCTGCATCTGACTGACTGATATGTTAAATGTTAACGTAATATTCTCGCCCTCCGGACTATCTTTAAGGGCAATGATATAACTGATTGATTCATTCATTCATTGAAAGTTTTCTGGCATCCTGACATCTAAGGTCATTGACGCCGATAGCATTTATTATATATGAAAAATAAAGAGAATTCAATTAAAACAATAAAAGTCAAGAAGTCATTACAATAGTTGAATAGTTTTCAGAAGACCTGCTTCTGAAATAAATCTAAAAATTCCGCTCGCATAGTAGGACACATCATGTCCAAGAATCTTGGCAAGGATGAACCTGCCATCCTCACCTCGAGCCTCAAACAGATATCTATTTCTCAAGTTAGTAAAATTAGGGCATTCGGTCAACAAATGCCTCACTGTTAAAGGTACTAAACAGTCCTCACAATGCGGTTGGTGTTGGCCCTTCAGCAGAAACTCGTGTGTCAACCGTGTGTGACCAATAAGGAGACGACAACGAGTCGTCTCCCATTTTCGGGGTATCATGTTATACCTCCAAGGTGATATGATATTTGTTGTATGTACTCAAGCCTGCCACATACGAAAAAAATAAATACTGATATAAAGTCGCTGTTATCAGATGCAAGATATTGACGCTACTGGAACCTCGCAATCTCATTGGAGCGATGGACTTTGCTCAAGCACCAAATGTATTTAAGGAGGTCAGACTCATTCTTGTGTCACAGACCCTTCTGCTGTCAAGTCACAATGAAGGTCCTTGTCTTGTGCGCGTTCCTGGCACTTGCAGCTGCAGGTAAGTAAACATTCCATTGCTTAAGTGGTTAACAATGTTCTTTTACTACAAACCAACGATTACTTCTAATATCTAGTCACTTCTTTTTTATGCATTTGACGTTCTTGATATCTAAATAAAATTGGACTCTTTAAGTGTAGTTTCAGAGGGATAAAGAAAAGGAAGCTTTCATTAAAAGGTGGAGCAAACTAAACATTTGTCTAAAGACGTATATTTAAGTCATATAAAGGAAAGCAGCGTTGGACTATTGGAAAATATGACTTTAAAATTTCGATTCGAGCTAGTTTCCAATTTTCGTTCACTTCTCAGGAAGAACCATAGTCTTGCATGAAGTTAAAGTGTCTTTTAAAAGCCCATAAAAGACCCCTCGAAATATCCTCCTCATCAATGCACATAATAGAACACATCGAAGCTACACAGAATAAAGCTCCCTGGGCTCATATAGATCCATAAAATGATAAAGGTAAAAATTCGGTTGTCAATATGGTGAATTATGGTTCAATATATAAACTGTGAAAACCCATGAAAACAGAAAACTATGAAACCAGTTTACTAGTAATATAATAATTTGATTTCCCCTGCCTTAATTACATATATTTTTCCATCTTCATTATTCATGTTTTTATCGAAATAAATAAAGGTTTCGTGGCTGGGATAAGTACTCAAACAAAAAACATACTCAGGACTTTTAATCACCATATTTCGTTCAAGTTCTTTTAAAATTACAAAAGGGAAAAAGCACAAGTAGGAAAGATGTATACATGCCATAAAAAAACATCGTAACAAGCACGAATGAATGGAATCTTTTGAGATATTATTGAGAATAATATTTAGAATATTTACGACACAACATAAAGAATTCACGTTATAGATTCACATTCGATTCTAAAATGTCTTTCTAACGTAATTGTATTTTTTTCTCTTCATTGAAATTTTTCACTTTTGCAATATACATTTTATTCTTTATAATCAAGAAGATGCATAAGGATAATACTGGTAAAAATCAGTCCAATTTCTATAGAAATTGTATGAGCTTTACTTTTCCCTGTTATGATCTACAATGGAACCCTTTGCCTGGTGTCACCAGCATAATTGAAGAAGTTTAGTAAATACCTACCAATCATAGGAAATATATAGGACAACCACCCAATTTCAAAGAATAAAATAGAACGTGTTTTTTCCTACAGACACCCCGTTGCCCAAGAGACAGCAGGATGTCAACCACCTACTGTGGAATGTGTATGACCATCACCACTTTGATGATCTGAAAGGATATGCTGCCTCCTTTGACCCAATAGCTGACAAGTCACAATATAAGGATGGAGGAGAAGCTGCAGAACATCTAGTCCAGGAATACAAAGACCACAGGCTCCTTGAACAACATCACTGGTTCTCCCTCTTCAATGAACGCCAAAGAGAAGAGGCCCTTATGCTCTTCGATGTCTTCATGCAATGCAAGACCTGGGATTGTGCTGTTCATAATGCAGCATACTGGCGTGAACATATGAATGAAGGAGAGTTTGTTTATGCTTTGTACACAGCTGTTATTCACTCAGACCTTGGACATGGCATTGTTCTTCCCCCACTCTATGAAGTTACCCCTCATATGTTCACAAACAGTGAAATTATCCAAAAGGCTTACACAGCAAAGATGACTAATCAACCAGGTAAATTTGAGATGGAATTCACTGGTACAAAGAAAAATAAGGAACAACGTGTGGCTTACTTTGGAGAAGATATTGGAATGAATCTCCATCACGTCACATGGCATATGGATTATCCCTTCTGGTGGGAAGACAAATATGGACATCATTTGGATCGCAAGGGAGAACTTTTCTTCTGGGTTCATCATCAGTTGACTGTTCGCTTTGATTCAGAGCGTCTCTCCAACCATTTAGATATGGTGGATGAACTCCAGTGGGAGAAACCAGTCGAAGAAGGCTTTGCCCCACACACTATCTACAAGTACGGAGGCGAATTCCCTGCCCGTCCTGACCATATTCACTTTGAAGATGTTGATGGAGTAGCAAGAGTTCGTGACATGGTTATTACAGAAAGTCGAATCCGTGATGCTATAGCTCATGGATACATCACAGGCAAAGATGGCAAAGTTATTGATATCATGAATGACCAAGGCGTTGACAAACTTGGTGACATCATTGAATCTTCTATGTACAGTCCCAATGTCCAGTATTATGGAGCTCTCCACAACATGGCTCACATTATGCTTGGCCGTCAAGGAGATCCTCATGGAAAATACAATATGCCTCCAGGTGTAATGGAACATTTTGAAACTGCTACTCGTGATCCTACATTCTTCCGTCTTCATAAATATATGGATAACATCTTTAAGGAACATAAATATAGTCTTCCTGAATACACTCATGAAGACCTGGACTTCCCTGGTGTCAACATTGATAGCCTTAGCATTGAGGGAGAACTTAAAACATTCTTTGAAGACTATGAATTTGACCTTCGAAATGCTGTAGACTCTGCTGAAGGTATTGCTATGGTTGAACTGAAAGCCAATGTTCATCGTCTAAACCACAATGACTTCTCCTATGTTGCTGATGTCAACAATAATAATGGAAATGAAGTTGTCGGTACTTTCCGCTTGTACCTTTGCCCCGAATATGATAACAATCATCAGCAGTTTGATTACACAAATGGCAGCTGGCACTGTATTGAAATGGACAAATTCTGGAAGAAGTGTAAGTATGCTACTTGCAAACATTTATGGATTCCATATCTATTAAAGTACTTCTAATCTTTATATTTCTCTGTAATTAGGTTTGAAAGGGAGTGTATGTTTTATGCATATTCTATTAATATTTTACTCTCAATTACAGTGTCTCCTGGAGGAAATCATGTGGTAAGGAAATCCAGTGACTCTGCAGTCACTGTTCCTGATGTACCTAGCCTGCAGTCTCTCATGGATGCAGCTGACAGTGGTAGTTTTAGCATGCCCGAATATGAAAGGGCTTGTGGCATCCCCAACAGAATGCTTTTGCCCAAGGGTACAAAAGACGGAATGGAATTTGCTCTATTTTTGGCAGTCACTGACGGAGGCTATGACCTAACACATCCTGATGTTGAATCTGAGCATGGTGGAACTCATGCTCACTGTGGAGCCCATGGTGAAATCTACCCAGACAAGCGTCCTATGGGATTCCCTCTTGATCGTCACATTTCAGACAGACGAGTCTTTGACGAAACTACCAATATCAAGATTACACATATCAAGGTATTCCATGATGAACACCACCACTAGGTTCTTTTTGCCGTCATAACAACCACTCTGATAAGATGGAGAAAAATTGAAAAATTAATAGTTTTGTTCATTATGGAAATTCCTAAAATCTAAATCCATAAAAATAGAGAAATAAAATGAAATACACATAATTCTGTCTTTTTATATTCTTAACAATAGCCGGTGCCTTTACGTAAAGCTTTAACCTGATCTTAAAAAAAAAAAAAGGGTATATGGTTAAAATAGTAAAAAAACGCACTTTAAAATTAGAAAATTGGATAACATGATATATATATATATATATATATATATATATATATATATATATATATATATATATATAATATATATATATATATATATATATATATATATATATATATATATATATATATATATATATATATATACAAAATGAGTTATAAATACATTTCACAGATATATATTATAGTTATCCTGCATGTATTGAATTTCTATACATACAGTATATACAAATAATTTTTTATGCAATGGTACACCAACTCAGCTGTAGATTATAGGTGTTCTGCTGAAAGTTAGTATCAGGATTCATTAGACTTAAAAAGTTTTACATAAATATTTCACTTTGTAGTAGCGGTGTACAACATCCTACCTAATATGTTACTCATCTGGAGCACGAATGACAAATGATAACCTTATGCTTTTCCTTATGGAATCTCAAACTGTTAGTATTACTGATCATAATAAGGCCAGCAGCAAATCTAGTTGAAAAAAAAATTAATACTACAAGGGCAAGGGGAAAAATACAAAAAGAATACACATAGACGTAAATGCATACTAAAATTTAAACTTATGACAGATAACTAAATAAAGAAATAATATCATAAACTACGAAATGAGACCTATGTCAACATAGTAAAAAACGATTTCCAAAAAGATTTCATTTCTGAAGTTCAACTAATTCAACTACTTGATATAAAAGATCATTCCACAATTAGCCTCCTGCCGAACTAAGACTTCTAGAATACTGTGTTGTCTTCTTTCCCACCCATATTCCAACACTGAGAGATTACATGCCTGATGCGGCCCCTCCAATGCCTTCTCTTCCACCACACCTCTTCTCTCCATATCAAGCTTCACCTTATTTTGCAATTTATTTCGCTCATCTCCCTCTCAATCTTCTCCCCCGGGTTCACAGGATCCTCCCAAGCCCTTTTCACCATCCATCTTCAACATGTGCCTACATCATCTCAATCGTGACACTTTTATAATCTGTTATCTTTACCATGACTGCCATTCTAGTTTAGCTTCTTTTTTTTTGTCTTAAAGCCAATGTTTTTTTATCCATACATAAACACTGATTTTATAGATGTGCTATAGATCTTGACTTTTAGCTTGATTGGCATTTTCTTATCACATATCTATCTCAATAACTCCCTCTACTTCCCCCCAGGCTTCTTTTATCCTATTCTAAACTTCAGCCTCGCATTCTCCCTTCAGAATTAGAGAAGTTGCAAAGTACCTCATTTTTTTCACCTGTTTTATATCCAAGGCTCTACTTTAATGTATGGTTTCTCAACTTACTTTCTTTAATGCACACCATAACTTCAGTGTTATCCATACTTACCTTCAAACCTTCCCTCTCCAAAGACTCCTGCTATTCCACAACCCTTGTCTGTAAGCCTTCCTCGTTTTCAGCAGTGATCACCAAATCACATGCATATAGCAACTCCCACAACTCTATTTCTAATCTCTTCACATAACACATCCAAGACGAGCACAAATAAAAACAGGTTTAATACTAACCCTTGATGTAATCCACCACTAACTTCAAAGGTTTTTGTTTTCATACCAGATGTTATTACTTTTGCCCTTGTTCTTTTGTACATCATCCCAGCCATTCTAACCAACTTCTCTGTGACTTTCTTCTTCCTCATGCACCAAAACATCATTTATCTTGGTAATTTATCATAGTTCTCCTCTAGATCTACAAAGGCACTAGAGATCTTCTGGTTTCCCTCTACCCCTTTTTCCTGTAGCTGCCTTACTATGAAGAAGGCATCCACAGTCCCTCTCTCCATCATGGATCCTTATTGCTGTATCCCAACATTTACAATCTCTCACCTAGTTCCCTCTCAAAACACATGCTCTATTAGTTTAATTCCCTTGTGGCTACCACATTCTAGAACACTGTGTAGCATTTGAGCCTAAAGGAAGAAAAGTCAAGATTATTCAGGATTAACTGCACACCTTGTATAAAGTAAAGGATTGTACACTTGCCTGCAAAGAGATCGCTAACTTGTTCGAAATGTTTCGCTCAAATGGTTGTCAATTATTTTTTATTATATCGTACAAATTTTAAATTTCCTCGTGGGAATATTTTTAAATTGATATATACGATGATATAATTTCTTTTCACAATGAAAATCATTGTCATATTTACATAATTCAAGAAAAACGAGAAACAACATGAAACATTATGAAACTTTTTATTCATTTAGGGATGTGAACAAATTAGAATCTATCGTAAATTGTAGGACATGAAATTAACTTTTTATTTAATCATCATATATTTACTTATATTTATTATCATTACCTTTAATTATTTTGATGCAGTTTTCATATAATTTAGTTAGTCTCCTTTTTTAGATTAAAATATCCATCATTATCATATTTTTCTTTCGAGCGATTCCGCAACTATTACTTCACCAGAATGACGTAAAACAGATGAAAACTAGTAACTGAGTCAGCTGATTATATGAAACAAGGCCAAGTTTTTATAAATTGTTATGGCTCATAATAGAAAACAACATAATTCTCTAGCATTGCGCAGTTCCATCGTGAATATGCACAAGGCCAACAAACCGAAAACCAAAATAGTGTGACAATTAAACACACAAAACAACAGCATATCAATGGATGATATAAAAGCTGAATTGGGAACTGTGAACCGAATGCAGGGGCAAGGTAGAACTAAACTCACTACCCAGGGAGAAGACGAAATGATTGTCGATTTTGCTGCTCGTCATCCATTAACTAACACAACAGTTTCCGCGTCTGTCATTAGTAGGAAGAATATCAGAAGTTTCCGAGTACTGAGGTTGTGAACAGGTCCACTCACAGAGAACCCATTCGAGTCAGTTTTGTTGCTGATGATGCAAGGACCATTCTAGGCCTATGATCTGCATCTTTCGGCTCAATTTGTCCTTCCATGATGTTGTTTTGCTTGGCTTATTGCGGCTGTGGAGTAACTGACTTGAGCACTAATAATACATGGTTCTCTAACGTCAGCTGGTAGACTGCTACGAGAGCAGTATCGCCTCTATTTTTATTTCTGTCTCTTTGGTGGTAGTGTTATATACTTACAATCGGATTGGTGTACTTGGTCAGTTCTTGTACAGACTCCAGGTGTTATAGGAGGCATGCTGTGGCCCAAGGGCACTGCCCATTCCCTCGTCTCTTATGACGTGTCCGTGAACTACTGAAGACCCGGTGAACGTGTTAGCCGGAGGAAGAGCCTTTCTCCGGGTTCATCCTAAACAGCATCATTGCTAATCGAAACTGGGACTCTCCTATCGGACTACTGCCCGATGAGGGTCGCTGTCTTGTGAAGTGTCTCTTCAGATATCATTGAAGGGACTGAAAATAGAGATATCCTTTCGGGACAAGACATTCCAGGGAGGTTAAGGCCTTCCAGGCCCCTTCTGCAAATGCTGTGTTGGTACATGGGGCTGTTGAAGGCGAGGGAAAGCTAGTTCCCAAAGATAATGGTTCATTCCAAGGTGGGAAGACTCCTCACCCGAAGATATCAATGTCTTTTCCAAATACATCGGTATTTATTTGAGGACCATACTGAATTTTTCGATTCATCTTGATCCCATATCATAATTGAACGCGAGGAGTTTGTCCTGTTGGATGTCATCCATGTAACGCAGGAGACAAATGTTGTTGGTGTGTCTGAAGCTCAGATGGATTGGAATCTGGAAGTCTGGAAGTATGCATACTTCAGATCAATAGACATTACAATGTCCAAATAGCATTATTATATCTTGAATATTGTGGCAGTTCATGATAGATTTGTAACTAAAATACCGGATCTGTATTATCTAAAATATTGAACTACTAAATATTTCTTATCACCAAGTTTACTCTATCTTTGGATTCACTTGGATTAACCACATGCAAGCTTACATTCAAGTACAGCTACCCTATCCATGACTTAAACAAATGCCTTAAGATCTTGATACAAAAGTAAACAGTCAACTTACCCACACAGTTGCCAAGAGAAATATGTGCTGAATTCATCTTTATTAAAAACATTAATGTAAAAATACGGTTCTATACCGTTTCGACGAAGTCCGTTTGAGCTAAATTGTTTTGAGCGATACTCTTTAGGTGTTGGACGTTTTCAGCGGAACTATTTGAGCGATGAGTTTATGCGTATAGTTTAAGTGCCAATAAAATATTACTATTTAGCGGGAAACTAGAATTTAGCATTTTAAAATCAATAGACTAGAGTTTTTCATATAGTAAGGATATGTGAATCATCGTTTTATTTTAATTTGATGGTAATTACTTGTCCATTTACCCATCATTGAAATCATTATATTAAAGCGTGGACGAGACTAAGTAAGTTATATCAGATTTATATATAGAAAGGACAAAGTCACTCTAAGCACTATTATATGACAATATGAGGCCTATAACAGCAAAGGACGATAAAACACAACTTTAGATTGCAGAAATGACAATAATTATACGGAAAAGATGAGCATTCGCATAGTGGTGATTCAGTGAAAGTTCACATGGAAAAGGTTGAGGATGAATCACTGATCACTGCCGAAAAGACACACGATTCACCACGATGCAGACTTCAGGACAGAGTAGTTGGGGCGGCAACGGACATTGTTATTCCTGAATCATACCGCCTCCCTTTTTAGCAAAGATTTTTTCTTATTATATGATAGTGGAGTTGGAAATACTATAGTAATCGTCTCACTATTTTGGTGCTATTGTTTATGTGGTTAATGATTATAAGTCTTTTAATAATCATTGGCAAACTCTTGATATACCTTTTTATGTATATTTTTGCACTTGAACAGTATTATAAAGTTTAATTTATATTAATTCTATTAAAGACAGTGGTTAATGTTTATATTTCTTTTAATAACCTTTGTCAAACTCTTAATAGTAATATTTGTTTCAAACTCTTCATAATACCTGTTGGCGAAGTCATTTAGTAGCAAGTTGCCGAATCTAACATTCGCTCTTAAAGCATCGCTTTAAGAGAACTTCGCTCAATTGGCTTCGCTGAAAAATATTCAGGTGAAAGTGACTTCGCTCAAACGACTGGCAACGAAAAATACTCTTTCTTTTGTATTCAAATTTGAAATCAATCCATATGCATAATAAGCGATTGACCTAGCTTGCTAATTTACTATTTTGAAACTTCCAATTCTCACTTTGTGATCTTGAGCATGCTCAGAAAACTACTCTAATTATGGTTTGATCTTCATCGCACATTTGCTCATGCTTTTGGCTGCATGACTCTAAGCTTCTTCGTCTAGGCCTCTTGAAGCTAGGAATAAAGTATTTTTCTGGGTCGACCTGTGACGCCTGGTGAAAAAGAGACTCCGGCCATGGTCCAAACAGAAGAACCTTTCCAAATCGGTTCCTCTGCAATTCCCTCCTCCACAAGTGACGATTCATACAGACGTGTTTCTGAGTGGTTGGGGGGGATATTACAACCAACAGATGTTTCAGGGCTCCTGGTCCCCCGCCATGAGACACTTCAACATCAATGTACTAGAAGCCATGGCAGTATTCCTGATCCTGAAGCGGCTCTCCCCGCCATGGTCCACTCATATCAGGATAGTTTCAGATAGCACGGCAGTGGTGTACTGAATAAACATAAGTGGATCAAAGTCTTCCAACCTCAATCAAGTCCTGGTCACGGTTTTCGTCTTGGCAGTAGCCAAGAACTGGTTCCTGTCGGCATCTCACCTGGCAGGAGTCCAGAACGTGGTAGCGGACTCACTATCCCGGACAAAACCACTGGAGTCAGAATGGTCTCTGGACATGAATTCTTTCCGGTGGATTTCCATGCTGGTTCCCAGTCTCCAGGTAGATCTATTCGCGACACAACTGAACCACAAACTTCCTTGTTATGTGACCCAAAACCTGGACCCTCAGGCATATGCTATGGACGCATTAACCCTGGATTGGAACCGTTGGACGAAGATTTACCTTTTCCCTCCGGTGAATCTTCTGATGAAAGTCTTACACAAGTTACGCTCCTCCCAAGGAGCAGTGGCTTTAGTAGCACCGTACTGGCCAAAGACCAGTTGGTTTCCACTCCTCCGCGAGTTGAAACTACGTCCCTTCCGGATCCCATTCCCCAAGCTGACCCAATTAGTCCAAACTCTGACTGTGTCAGATTCCTCAAAGGGTAGCCACACCCCTAACTTTGTGGATTTCATGAAGTTTGCAGCCCACAGGGACGAGAACATTGACCCAGAAAATGTCCTCTTCATAGAGTCAGACAAAAGGGACTCTACCATTAGACAGAACGATTCAGCTGTTAAGAAATTAGCAGATTTCCTAAAGAAGTCAGGACATTCTCTCATGACTTCTAATATGGCCATATCATTCTTTAAGTCCCTATTTGACAAGGGCCTAGCAGCTAGCACTATAACTACGATTAAGTCAGATCTGAAAAAGATCTTTCTCGTGGGTTTTCAATATTGACCAGGCAGATTCCTATTTCTCATCTATTCCGAACGCATGCGTTAGGCTCAGGCCTTCGGTTCGCCCACAAAAGGTCTCTTGGTCTCTGAAAGACGTACTAAAGCTAGCTTCGGACACGGATAACGAATCCTGCTCCTACATCACTCTTCTTAGGGAGACCTTATTCCTAACGGCCTTGGCCTCAGGTGCTAGAATCTCAGAATTAGCAGCTCTCTCACATAATCCTGAAAATATAGAATTCCTCCCGTCAGGCGAAGTACTACTTTCTCCAGACAGAGCTTTTCTAGCTAAAAACGAGAACCCGCAAGATAGGTGGTCCCCTTGGAAGATTATCCCTCTTCCCCAAGATACTACTCTGTGTCCAGTCACCACACTCAGGGCCCTTTTTAGCTAGAACCGCCACCCGCTCGTCTGGCCCCCTGTTTCTCAGAGAACAAGGAAGCACTGTTTCCATCCAAGGCATTTCCCCAGAAATAGATTTTTCCTTTGTCAAAATCCCTTTTTTACTTATAGTTAGTATTAGAGACAATAATTAACACAATTCTTTTATTGCTATTATCATCATTATAATTATTACAAGTTAATCTCTGGCTCTTTTTAGATTAAAATGCTACAAGCTCAAGGGCACCGTTAAAGGGAGCAGTCCAGTAAGGAAAAATAGAAAAGTTAAAAAGTAAATAATAAAATATGAATAAAATACATTACGATAAATAACTAAACCAAAAAATATTTATTGTAGAAATAACGAATCACATTACAGATGAATAAATTAAAAACCAGAAACTCATCTTCTCAACAAAGAGCCCAGTAAAGAAATTAGGTTGTACAAATGACCGCAATATGTAAGGTGATGACATGCATTTTCCGAAAAAAGAAAAAAAAAATAATTTCCTCCTTTGTTTGTCTTCTAAGATAATCTAAAATTGAGGCCCTTTCTGCATCAGACTGAATAATATGTTAAATAGTATGTTTTGCCCTTGACTGCCTTTAGGGGCAATAATATAATTGAATGCACTCAAGGCTGTCATAGACAAAGAAAACATACTGATTCCGAATCTTTCTTATCAGATGCAAGATACTGATGCTACTGGACCCTCTTATTATCACTTGGAAAGATGGACTTTGCCTTTCATCGCGCAAGCACCAAAAGTATTTAAGGAGGTCAGACGCTTTCTGGTGTCACAGACCCTTCTCCTGTCCAGTCACAATGAAGGTCCTTGTCTTGTGCGCTTTTCTGGCGATTGCTGCCGCAGGTAAGTAAACATTCCATTGCTTAAGTGGTTAACAATGTTCTTTTGCATTAAACCCACAGATACTTCTAATATCTAAGGTTATTACTTTTATCATATATTTGAATTTCTTAATATCTAAATCAAAAGAGATTCTTCAATTTTGTTCTATAGAGCTAAAGAAAAGTAGTTTTTCACGAACGGGTAGAGGCAACTGAATATTTATCTAATGACATTGCTTCAAGTCAAACAATTATGCAGAATATTATTATTTTGAAATTTTGATTCGTGCTCAAGATTGCAATTTTCGTTAACTTCTCAGGAAGAACCTTAGTCTTGCATAAAGTTATAGTGCCCTTTAAAAGCCTATAAAAGATCCCTTGAAATATCTTCCACAACAATTTACATAATAGAACATATATTAAGGTAGAGAGAATACAGTATCTTGGATTCATATGGACCGATAAAATAATAAATGAAAAGCTCCAGTTGTCAATAAGGAAAATATTGGTTCAAAACATAAAATGTAAAGACCCAAGAAAACATAAAACTATGAAGTCTGTTAACTAGTAATATAGTAATTTGCTTTAACCTGCTTAGATTATATATACATACATACATACACATATACTATATATATATATATATATATATATATATATATATATATATATATATATATATATATATATATATATATATATATATATATATATATATATATATATATATATATATATATATATATATATATATATATATATATATATACACACTTCATTATTCATGTCTTCTTCAAAAGGATATAAAAGTTTCGTAGCTTGCATAAGTACTCAAACGCATTACATATCCAGGATATTTATCACCATATTTCATTAAAGCTGTTTTAAAATTAAAAAGGGAAAAGCGCATTTACTAAAAAGGAGAAAAATTAACAATTAGGAAAGATGCACACGTGTCTCGGAAAAACATCAAACCGCCCCCCCCCCCCCCAAAAAAAAAAAAACACGCAAACAAATCTAATATTTTGAAATATTCTGATAAACCATATTTAGAATATTCAAATCACATAAGGGATTCACATCATAAAGCAACTTCCGATTTTGCAATGTCTTTCTAACATAATTGTGTTCTTCTCTTTATTGAAATTTCTCACATTTGTAACATGTTTTACTTTTTATAGCCATAAAGATGCTAAATGTCAATATTGCTGAACCAAGTGAAAATTATATGGAAATGGTATGATATAAGTCAATGTTGCTAAACCTCAGTGAAATTCATACGGAAATGGTATATGCTTTATCTCTGTCGAGGTAGACAGATTTCACCAGTTTACAATATAATAATTCAAGAATATACCTTCCAGTCATATAATAATATATATATATATATATATATATATATATATATATATATATATATATATATATATATATATATATATATATATATATGTATATATATGTATATATATATATGTATGTATATATATAACAATATTCCCTACACTAAATTAAATATATTTTTTTTCTACAGACACCCCGTTGCCCAAGAGACAGCAAGATGTCAACCACCTACTGTGGAATGTGTATGACCATCACCACTTTGATGATCTGAAAGGATATGCTGCCTCCTTTGACCCAGTAGCTGACAAGTCACAATATAAGGATGGAGGAGAAGCTGCAGAACACCTAGTCCAGGAATACAAAGACCATAGGCTCCTTGAACAACATCACTGGTTCTCCCTCTTCAATGAACGCCAAAGAGAAGAGGCCCTTATGCTCTTCGATGTCTTCATGCAATGCAAGACCTGGGATTGTGCTGTTCATAATGCTGCATACTGGCGTGAACATATGAATGAAGGAGAGTTTGTTTACGCTTTGTACACAGCTGTTATTCACTCAGACCTTGGACATGGCATTGTTCTTCCTCCACTCTATGAAGTTACCCCTCATATGTTCACAAACAGTGAAATTATCCAAAAGGCTTACACAGCAAAGATGACTAATCAACCAGGTAAATTTGAGATGGAATTCACTGGTACAAAGAAAAATAAGGAACAACGTGTGGCTTACTTTGGAGAAGATATTGGAATGAATCTCCATCACGTCACATGGCATATGGATTATCCCTTCTGGTGGGAAGACAAATATGGACATCATTTGGATCGCAAGGGAGAACTTTTCTTCTGGGTTCATCATCAGTTGACTGTTCGCTTTGATTCAGAGCGTCTCTCCAACCATTTAGATATGGTGGATGAACTCCAGTGGGAGAAACCAGTGGAAGAAGGCTTTGCCCCACATACTATCTACAAGTACGGAGGCGAATTCCCTGCCCGTCCTGACCATATTCACTTTGAAGATGTTGATGGAGTAGCAAGAGTTCGTGACATGGTTATTACAGAAAGTCGCATCCGTGATGCTATAGCTCATGGATACATCACAGGCAAAGATGGCAAAGTTATTGATATCATGAATGACCAAGGCGTTGACAAACTTGGTGACATCATTGAATCTTCTATGTACAGTCCCAATGTCCAGTATTATGGAGCTCTCCACAACATGGCTCACATTATGCTTGGCCGTCAAGGAGATCCTCATGGAAAATACAATATGCCTCCAGGTGTAATGGAACATTTTGAAACAGCTACTCGTGATCCTACATTCTTCCGTCTTCATAAATATATGGATAACATCTTTAAGGAACATAAATATAGTCTTCCTGAATACACTCATGAAGACCTGGACTTCCCTGGTGTCAACATTGATAGCCTTAGCATTGAGGGAGAGCTTAAAACATTCTTTGAGGACTATGAATTTGACCTTCGAAATGCTGTAGACTCTGCTGAAGGTATTGCTATGGTGGAACTGAAAGCCAATGTTCATCGTCTAAACCACAATGACTTCTCCTATGTTGCTGATGTCAACAATAATAATGGAAATGAAGTTGTCGGTACTTTCCGCTTGTACCTTTGCCCCGAATATGATAACAATCATCAGCAGTTTGATTACACAAATGGCAGCTGGCATTGTATTGAAATGGACAAATTCTGGAAGAAGTGTAAGTATGCTACTTGCAAACATTTATGGATTCCATGTCTATTAAAGTACTTCTAATCTTTATACTTCTCTGTAATTAGGTTTAAAAGTGAGTGTATGTTTTATATATATTCTATTAATACTTTACTCTCAATTACAGTGTCTCCTGGAGCAAATCATGTGGTAAGGAAATCCAGTGACTCTGCAGTCACTGTTCCTGATGTACCTAGCCTGCAGTCTCTCATGGATGCAGCTGACAGTGGTAGTTTCAGCATGCCTGAATATGAAAGGGCTTGTGGCATTCCCAACAGAATGCTTTTGCCCAAGGGTACAAAAGACGGAATGGTATTTGCTCTATTTTTGGCAGTCACTGACGGAGGCTATGACCTAACACATCCTGATGTTGAATCTGAGCATGGTGGAACTCATGCTCACTGTGGAGCCCATGGTGAAATCTACCCAGACAAGCGTCCTATGGGATTCCCTCTTGATCGTCATATCTCAGACAGACGAGTCTTTGACGAAACTACCAATATCAAGATTACACATATCAAGGTATTCCATGATGAACACCACCACTAGGGTCTTTTTGCCGTCATTACAACCACTCTGACAAGATAGAAAAAATTGAAAAATTAATAGTTTTGTTTATTATGGAAATTCCTAAAATCTAAATCCATAAAAATAAAGACATAAAATGAAATACACATAATTCTGGCGTTTTTATATTCTTAACAATATCCGGTGCCTTTACGTAAAGCTTTAACCTGATCTTAAAACAAAAAAAAGGGTATATGGTTAAAATAGTAAAAAAAGGGACTTTGAAATTAGATAAATGGATAACATGATATATATATATATATATATATATATATATATATATATATATATATATATATATATATATATATATATATATATATATATATACACAAAATGAGTTATAAATACATTTCACAGATATATATTATTATTATTATTACTATCCAAGCTACAACCCTAGTTGGAAAAGCAAGATGCTATAAGCCCAGGGGCTCCAACAGGGAATAATAGCCCAGTGAGGAAAGGAAATAAGGAAATAAATAAATGAAGAGAACAAATTAACAATAAATCATTCTAAAATAAGTAACAACGTCAAAACAGATATGTCATATATAAACTATTAACAACATTAAAAACAAATGTCATAAATAAACTATAAAAAGACTCATGTCCGGCTGGTCAACAAAAAAGCATTTGCTCCAACTTTTAACTTTTGAAGTTCTACTGATTCAACCACCTGATTAGGAAGATCATTCCACAACTTGGTAACAGCTGGAATAAAACTTCTAGAGTACTGCGTAGTATTGAGCCTCGTGATGGAGAAGGCCTGGCTATTAGAATTAACTGCCTGCCTAGTATTACGAACAGGATAGAATTGTCCAGGGAGATCTGAATGTAAAGATGGTTAGAGTTATGAAAAATCTTATGCAACATGCATAATGAACTAAATGAACGACGGTGTCATAGATTAATATCTAGATCAGGAATAAGAAATTTAATAGACCGTAAGTTTCTGTCCAACAAATTAAGATGAGAATCAGCAGCTGAAGACCAGATAGGAGAACAATACTCAAAACAAGGTAGAATGAAAGAATTAAAACACTTCTTCAGAACAGATTGATCACTGAAAATCTTGAAAGACTTTCTCAATAAGCCTATTTTTTGTCCAATTGAAGAAGACACAGACCTTATATGTTTCTCAAAAGTAAATTAACTGTCGAGAATCACACCTAAAATTTTGAAAGAGTTATACATATTTAAAGAAACATTATCAATACTGAGATCCGGATGTTGAGGAGCCACCGTCCTTGACCTACTTACAATCATACTTTGAGTTTTGTTAGGATTCAACTTCATACCCCATAATTTGCACCAAGCACTAATTCTAGCTAAATCTCTATTAAGGGATTCACCAACCCTAGATCTACAATCAGGGGATGGAATTGATGCAAAGAGAGTAGCATCATCTGCATATGCAACAAGCTTGTTTTCTAGGCCAAACCACATGTCATGTGTATATAGTATGAAAAGTAATGGGCCAAGAACACTACCCTGTGGAACACCGGATATCACATTCCTATAATCACTATGGTGCCCATCAACAACAACTCTTTGAGATCTATTACTTAAAAAATCAATAATAATGCTAAGGAACGACCCCACCCACTCCCAATTGTTTGAGTTTGAAAACAAGGGCCTCATGATTAACACGGCCAAAGGCAGCACTAAAATCAAGGCCAATCATACGAACTTCCCGACCACAATCAAGGGATTTCTGTACAGCATTGGAGATTGTAAGTAGGGCATCACATGCTCCAAGGCCTTTACGAAAACCAAATTGCAAACTACGGAGTAGATGATTACCTTCAGCAAACTTATTAAGACGTTTTGCCAGAAGACGTTCAAAAACTTTAGATAATATGGGAGCTATGGAAATTGGGAGGTAATCAGTTGGACTTGAGCTACCACAAACACATTTACATAGAGGAGTAACATTACCAATTCTCCAATAAGTGCTAAAAGCTCCTCTTCTTGCTAACTTGCGCAAAATAACAGACAACTTTGGAGCTGAGAAATCTGCTGTCTTTATAAAAAACAAAGGAAAAATACCATTTGGGTCTACACCTCCATAAGCATCAAGGTCCATCAACAGAGCTTTAATCTCACGAGATCGAAAAGCTAAACTTGTTAGTTTAACCTCTGGAAAACAGGAATGAAGAAGTTCAAGTTTTTCATTACTCTGTTTACTGTCAAAAACATCAGCCAAAAGGGTTGCCTTTTCCTTTGGACAGTGAGTGACTGAGCCATCTGGTTTAAGTAAAGGAGGAACTGTTGCATCTACACCAAAGAGTGCAGATTTAAGGGTAGACCACCATTTATGTTCCTGAGTTGTACCAGAAAGTGTTTCTTTTATGGTAAAATTGTACTCCTTTTCAGTTGAGGCATAAACTCTCTGAGCAAAAGCTCGAAGCTGAGTATAGTTGTTCCAGGTCAAATATGATCTGTTACCCTTCAAAGATGATAGGCCTCCTGTTTCTCCAAATAAGCACGTCTACAATCATCATTGAACCAGGGTTTGTCCTTCACTCGGTACCTTAGCACACGAGAAGGGATTCGCCTATCAGTTATGTTGACTAGATTCTCATTCAAAGGGACAACAGGATCTACACTATTATATAATTGTGACCAATTCAGGCACAAAAGATCATGTAAAATCCCATTCCAGTCTGCTTGGGATTTCATATAAATTTTACAAGAATATGATATATCAGGGACAGACTGCTCAGTCTTCACTAATAATGAAATCAAGGCATGATCAGATGTCCCGACTGTAGAACCAACCTTACTAGTTATAACGCCAGGGGAGTCAGTGTATACGAGGTCCAAGCAATTACCAAACCTGTGAGTAGCTTCATTTATGATTTGCTCACAGCCTGATTCAGAGGCAAAGTCTAAAGCTCTTAAGCCATGGCGATCGGTAGGAGAGATAGAACTTAACCACTCTCTATGGTGAGCATTATAGTTATCCTGCATGTATTTAATTTTTATACATACAGTATATACAAATAATTTGATATGCAATGGTACACCAACTCAGCTGTAGATTATAGGTGTTCTGCTGAAACTTAATGTCAGGATTCATTAGACTTCAAAAGTTTTACATAAATATTTCACTTTGTAGTAGCGTTGTACAACATCCTAATATGTTACTCATCTGGAGCACGAATGATATATGAAAACATTATGCTTTTCCTTATGGAATCTCAAACTGTTAGTATTACTGATCATAATAAGGCCAGCAGCAAATCTAGTTGAAAAAAAAAAAAATGAATACTACAAGGGCAAAGGGAAAAATACAAAAAGAATATACATAGACGTAATGTATACTAAAATTTAAACTTATGACAGATAACTAAATAAAGAAATAATATTATAAACTACGAAACAAGACCTATGTCAACATCGTGTGAAGTTTCTGAAGTTCAACTAATTCAACTACTTGATATAAAAGATCATTCCACAATTAGCCTCCTGCCGAACTAAGACTTCTAGAATACTGTGCTGTCTTCTTCTTTCCCTTCCATATTCCAACACTGAGGGATTGGATGCCTGATGCGGCCCCTCCAATGCCCTCTCTTCCACCTCACCTCTTCTCTCCATATCATGCTTCACCTTATTTTACAATTTATTTCGCTCATCTCCTCTCAATCTTCTCCCCCGGGTTCACAGGATCCTCCAAAGCCCTCCCCACCATCCATCTCCAACATGTGCCTACATCATCTCAATCGTGACACTTATAATCTGTTATCTTTACTATGACTGCCATTCTAGTTTAGCTTCCATTTTTTGTCTTAAAGCCCATGTTTTTCTATCCATACATAAACACTGATTTTATAGATGTGCTATAAGTCTTGACTTTTAGCTTGATTGACATTTTCTTATAAACCTATCACAATACCTCCCTCTACTTCCCCCAGGCTTCTTTTATCATATTCTAAACTTCAGCCTCACATTCTCCCTTCAGAATTAGAGAAGATTCAATGTATCTAATTTGTTCACCTGTCTTATAACGAAGGCTCTACTTTAATGTATGGTTATCCTCAACTTACTTTCTTTAATGCTCACCATAACCTCAGTCATATCCATACTTACCTTCTAACCTTCCCTCTCCAATGACTCCTGCTATTCCACAACCCTTGTCTGTAAGCCTTCCTCATTTTCAGCAGTTATCCCCAAATCACACGCATAGAGCAACTCCCACAACTCTATTTCTAATCTCTTCACATAACACATCCATGACAAGCACAAATAAAAACAGGTTTAATACTAACCCTTGATGTAATCCACCACTAACTTCAAAGGTTTTTGTTCTCAAACCAGATGTTATTACTTTTGTCCTTGTTCTTTTGTACATCATCCCAGCCATTCTAACCAACTTCTCTGTGACTTTCTTCTTCCCCATGCACCAAAACATCATTTATCTTGGTAATTTATCATAGTTCTCCTCTAGATCTACAAAAGCACTAGAGATCTTCTAGTTTCCCTCTACCCCCTTTTCCTGTAGCTGCCTTACTATGAAGATGGCATCCACAGTCCCTCTCTCCATCATGGATCCTTATTGCTGTATCCCAACATTTACAATCTCTCACCTCGTTCCCTCTCAAAAACTATGCTCTATTAGTTTAATTCCCTTGAGGCTACCACATTCTAGAACACTGTGTAGCATTTGAGCCTAAAGGAAGAAAAGTCAAGATTATTCAGGATTAACTGCACACCTTCTATAAAGTAGAGGATTGTACACTTGCCTGCAAAGAGATCGCTACCTTGTTAGAAATGTTTCGCTCAAAAGGTTGTCAATTATTTTCTATTATATCGTACAAATTTTAAATTTCCTCTTGGGTATATTTTTAAATTGATATATACGATGATATAATTCCTTTTCACAATGAAAATCATTGTCATATTCACATAACTAAAAAAAAACAAAAAAAAAACGATAAACAACATGAAACATTATGAAACTTTTTATTCATTTAGGGACGTGAACAAATTTGAATCTATCGTAAATTGTAGGACATGAAATTAACACTTTTATTTAATCATCATATATTCACTTATATTTATTATCATTACCTTTAATTATTTTGATGCAGTTTTTCATATAATTTAGTTAGTTTCCTTTTTTAGATTAAAATATCCATCATTACCATATTTTTCTTTCGATCGATTCCGCAACTATTACTTCAACAGAATGACGTAAAACAGATGAAAACTAGTAACCGAGTCAGCTGATTATATGAAACAAGGCCAAGTTTTTATACATTGTTATGGCTCATAATAGAAGAGAACATAATTCTCTAGCATTGCGCAATTCCATCGTGAATATGCACAAGGCCAACAAACAGAAAACCAAAATAGCGTGACAATTAAACACACAAAACAACAGAATATCAATGGATGATATAAAAGCTGAATTGGGAAATGTAAACCGAATGCAGGGGCAAGCTAGACCTAAACTCACTACCCAGGGAGAAGACCAAATGATTGTCGATTTTGCTCGTCGTCATCCATTAACTAACACAACAGTTTCCGCGTCTGTCATTAGTAGGAAGAATATCAGAAGTTTCCGAGTACTGAGGTTGTGAACAGGTCCACTCACAGAGAACCCATTCGAGTCAGTTTTGTTACTGATGATGCAGGGACCATTCTAGGCCTATGATCTGCAATTTCAGCTCAATTTGTCCTTCCATGATGTTGTTTTGCTTGGCTTATTGCAGCTGTGGAGTAACTGATTTAAGCACTGATAATAAATGGATCTCCAACTTCAGCTGGTAGTACCGCCTCTGTTTTTATTTCTGTCTCTTTGGTGGTGGTGTTATATACTTACAATCGGATTGGTGTACTTGGTCAGTTCTTGTACAGACTCCAAGTGTTATAGGAGGCATGCTGTGGCCCAAGGCCACCGCCCATTCCCTCGTCTCTTATGACGTGTTCGTGAACTACCGAAGATCCGGTGAACGTGTTAGCCGGAGGAAGAGCCTTTCTCTGGGTTCATCCTGAACAGCATCATTGCTAATCGAAACTGGGACTCTCCTATTGGACTACTGCCCGATGAGGGTCGCTGTCTTGTGAAGTGTCTCTTTAGATATCATTGAAGGGACTGAAAATAGCCGAAGACAAGACATTCCAGGGAAGTTAAGGCCTTCCAGGCACCTTCTGCAAATACTGTGTTGGTAGATGGGGCTGTTGAAGGAGAGAGAAAGCTAGTTCGCAAAGATACTGGTTCATCCCTAGGTGGTAAGACTCCTCACCCGAAGGTATCAATGTCTTTTCCAAATAAATCAGTATTTGTTTGAGGACCATACTGAATTTTTCGATTCATCTTGATCCCAGATCATAATTGAACGCGAGGAGTTTGTCCTGTTGGATGTCATCCATGTAACACAGGAGACAAATGTTGTTGGCGTATGTCCGAAGCTCAGATGAATTGGAATCTGGAAGTATGCATACTTCAGATCAATAGACATTACAATGTCCAAATAGCCTTATTATATCCTGAATATTGGGGCAGTTCATGATAGATTTGTAATTAAAATACCGGATGTGTATTATTTAAAATATTGAACTACTAAATACTTCTTATTACCAAGTTTACTCTATCTTTGGATTCACTTGGATTAACCACATGCAAGCTTACATTCAAGTACAGCTACCCTATCCATGACTTAAACAAATGCCTTAAGATTTAAGATCTTGATACAAAAGAAAACAGTCAACTTACCCACACAGTTGCCAAGAGAAATATGTGCTGAATTCCTCTTTATTAAAAACATTAATGTAAAAATACGGTTCTATACCGTTTCGACGAAGTCCGTTTCAGCCAAGTTGTTTTGAGTGATACTCTTTAGGTGTTGGACGTTTTCAGCGGAACTATTTGAGCGATGAGAAGTTTATGCGTATAGTATAAGTGCCAATAATAGTGATAAGATAATCTAACTATTTTGCGGGAAACTAGAATTCAGCATTTTAAAATCAATAGACTACAGTTTTTCATATAGTGAGGATATGTGAATCGTCATTTATTTTTTAATTTGATGGCAATTACGTGTCCATTTACCCATCATTGAAATCATTTTATTAAAGCGTGGAAGAGACAAAGTAAGTTATATCAGATTTATATATAGAAAGGACAAAGCCACTCTAAGCACTATTATATGACAATATGAGGCCTATAATAGAAAAGGACGATTAAACACAACTTTACTATCGTTTCCAGAGGCCGTGTAATAGTGTTTTTTAAATAACTCCTAAAATAACTGATGGAATTCCATGATATCAAAGCAGGGAGCGCTTCATACAATGGCCTAATTTTGGGAAATACTGTGCATTGCCAATTACGTTTCATTAACTTTTTTACGAAAATGAGGCTAAAGCCAGTCTTAGCCACCCACACATTCGCAAAAGTGATGACGTCCCTCAGTGACGTTGTTATAACGTTTCTTCCCCTGTACCTCCCATCGCCCGAATTGTTAAACGCCTGTTTAACTCCATAGATAATTGTCATATGACCTACCCCAAGCAATACGAAATTCTTTGTCAGTAAAAGTTCAGCATACCTGGTAATGTGATTCGTGACTTTAGACTACCTAAACACAAAACCAATGTTTTATATCTCACCCACTCACTTACATTAAAGATCAAGAATGAGACTTATGACAGGAGACGAAAGAAGCCATGCTAACCCTACACTTCGCACTTCAAGCGAGTGTTGGTAAAGCAATAGAAATATAGTTTTCTTTAGGTTAAGCCGTAAGACTCATTCTTCCATACAACACAGGTTACTCGATACATCAATTACCAGGAAGAAAATGACAGAGAGCATTGTTTGATAAAATTTATCATATCAATTTCACCAAGGAGAGTAGCTTGAATTCCTTAGAAGGTAGACTTCTAAAAGATGTTTCATATAAGGGCATTGACATCGGCCATTTGATAAATTTTGAAATCACACACACACACACACACACACACACACACACACACACACACACACACATATATATATATATATATATATATATATATATGTGTGTGTGTGTGTGTGTGTGTTCATACATACATAAGATTTATTATATTTCAACCGATAGTTTTATATATTTATTTATGTTACAAGTACCAGTACCTATTTTTGTTACTTAAAAGGTATGTGACAAATATCATTGCGACTTTGTCACTGGGATTATACCAGACTTCAATTAATGAATCAATCAACCTTACTTTGAGAAATCCATTGACATTGTCTACATGCCAAGCTGATATACTCGTATCAAAGTATTCATTAGCTTTGCTTTTCCAAAATAATGTTATCACTAATTGCTGGAAACCATAGATTTATGAGGGATGAAAAAAAAATGGACACTTATACATTTTACTCATCATCACTCTCAAGGAAAAAAATTGTTTTCTATTTCTACTAATGTTTTTATTTTATTTTTTTTATCTTATATCATTTTTTAGTCGCAAATCTAAAATTTGTAGGAGTCCGAGAAGAATATCTCTCAGTGCGATTCCACACTTCTGTTTTAAACCTCTTCTATTATGTTTGATAATTTGTGTTAACCATCTAATCATTATCTACCACCATAAAACATTTTATTGCTCTTCCGGCTCATTTTATATGTGCAGTACACAGTCTTTCCTAACAGGGATTTACTCGGTAGCCTAATAACAATGGGAATGAAGGAAAGAAGGCAAGAAGGAATGGGGGGGGGGGGGGGGTGGAGTACTAGGATAGCCATAGGTGTAAATACCGAAGGAGGGTTGGGGGAACCTCTGCGTCACAGTTACGTGATTAAGTAACACTTCTTCGAAACGCTCAGAAGGAAGGGAAGAAGTTCCTCTTTTTCTAAGAGTAAACGGGTTAATTAAGCACATCTGTCAATTCATTGTACCACCAAAAATTAGCCCAATGTTTGAAACATTCATTGTTGTAATTTCATGGAAATTCATAAGCCGGTTTGTTAGATATTTGGGAAAAACACTATTACACGGCCTCTGGAAACAATAGTAGATTGTAGAAATGACAATAATTATACGGAAAAGATGAGCATTCGTATAGTGGTGATTCAGTGAAAGTTCACATGGAAAAGGTTGAGGATGAATCACTGATTACTGCCGAAAAGACACACGATTCACCACGATGCAGACTTCAGGACAGAGTAGTTGGGGCGGCAACGGACATTGTTATTCCCGAATCTTACCGCCTCACTTTTGGCAAAGAATTTTTTTAGTATATGACACTGCAGTTGTAAATACTTTAGTAATCGTCTCACTATTTTGGTGCTATTGTTTATGTGGTTAATGATTATATTTCTTTTAATAATCATTGGCAAACTCTTGATATACCTTTTTATGTATATTTTTGCACTTGAACAGCATTACAAAGTTTAATTTATATTAATTCTATTAAAGACAGTGGTTAATGTTTATATTTCTTTTAATAACCTTTGTCAAACTCTTGATAGTAATATTTGTTTCAAACTCTTCATAATACCTGTTGGCGAAGTCACTTAGTAGCAAGTCGCCGAATCTAAATTCGCTCTTAATGCATCGCTTTAATTGAACTTTGCTCAATTGGCTTCGCAGAAAAATATTCCGTTGAAAGTGACTTCGCTCAAACGGCTGACAACGGAAAATACTCTTTGTTTTGTATTCAAAATTGAAATCAATCCATATGCATGGTAAGCGATTGACCTAGCTTGCTAATTTACTATTTTGAAACTTCCAATTCTCACTTTGTGATCTTGAGCATGCTCAGAAAACTATTCTAATTATGGTTTGATCATCGCACATTTGCTCATGCTTTTAGCTGCATGACTCTAAACTTCTTCGTCTAGGCCTCTTGAACCTAGGAATAAAGTAATTTTTTACTTATAGGTAGTATTAGAGACAATAATTAACACAATTCTTATATTGCTATTATCATCATTATAATTATTACCAGTCAATCTCTGGCTCTTTTTAGATTAAAATGCTATAAGCAGAAGGGCACCGTTAAAGGGAGCAGTCCAGTAAGGAAAAATAGAAAAGTTAAAAAGTAAACAATAAAATATGAATAAAATACATGACGATAAATAACAAATAATAAGAAACACCTCGACCTAAAACCCATATCACTTATTGTAGAAATAAAGAATCACATTACAGATGAATAAATTAAAAACCAGAAACTCATCTTCTCAACAAAGAGCCCAGTAAAGAAATTAGGTTGTACAAATGACCGCAATATGTAAGGTGATGACATGCATTTTCCGAAAAAAGAAAAAAAAAATAATTTCCTCCTTTGTTTGTCTTCTAAGATAATCTAAAATTGAGGCCCTTTCTGCATCAGACTGAATAATATGTTAAATGTTATGTTTTGCCCTTGACTGCCTTTAGGGGCAATAATATAATTGAATGCACTCAAGGCTGTCATAGACAAAGAAAACATACTGATTCCGAATCTTTCTTATCAGATGCAAGATACTGATGCTACTGGACCCTCTTATTATCACTTGGAAAGATGGACTTTGCCTTTCATCGCGCAAGCACCAAATGTATTTAAGGAGGTCAGACGCTTTCTGGTGTCACAGACCCTTCTGTCCAGTCACAATGAAGGTCCTTGTCTTGTGCGTTTTTCTGGCGCTTGCTGCCGCAGGTAAGTAGACATTCCATTGCTTAAGTGGTTAAAATTGTTCTTTTGTATTAAACCCACAGATACTTCTAATATCTAAGGTTATTACTTTTTTCTTATATTTGAATTTCTTAATATCGAAATCAAAACGGAGTCTTAAATTTAGTTTTATAGAGCTAAAGAAAAGTAGTTTTTCACGAACGGATAAAGGCAACTGAATATTTATCTAATGACATTGCTTCAAGTCATACAATTATGCAAAATATTATTATTTTGAAATTTTAATTCGTGCTCAAGATTGCAATTTTCGTTAACTTCTCAGGAAGAACCTTAGTCTTGCATAAAGTTATAGTGCCCTTTAAAAGCCTATAAAAGATCCCTTGAAATATCTTCCACAACAATTTACATAATAGAACATATATTAAGGTAGAGAGAATACAGTATCTTGGATTCATATGGACCGATAAAATAATAAATGAAAAGCTCCAGTTGTCAATAAGGAAAATATTGGTTCAAAACATAAAATGTAAAGACCCAAGAAAACATAAAACTATGAAGTCTGTTAACTAGTAATATAGTAATTTGCTTTAACCTGCTTAGATTATATATACATACATACATACACATATACTATATATATATATATATATATATATATATATATATATATATATATATAATATGTATATATATATATATATATATATATATATATATATATATATATATATATATATATATATATATATAGATACACACTTTATTATTCATGTCTTCTTCAAAAGGATATAAAAGTTTCGTAGCTTGCATAAGTACTCAAACGCATTACATATCCAGGATATTTATCACCATATTTCATTAAAGCTGTTTTAAAATTAAAAAGGGAAAAGCGCATTTACTAAAAAGGAGAAATATTAAAATTAGGAAAGATGCACGCGTGTCTCGGAAAAACATCAAACCGCCCCCCCCCCCAAAAAAAAAAAAACACGCAAACAAATCTAATATTTTGAAATATTCTGATAAACCATATTTAGAATATTCAAATCACATAAGGGATTCACATCATAAAGCAACTTCCGATTTTGCAATGTCTTTCTAACATAATTGTGTTCTTCTCTTTATTGAAATTTCTCACGTTTGTAACATGTTTTGCTTTTTATAACCATAAAAATGCTAAATGTCAATATTGCTGAACCAAGTGAAAATTATATGGAAATGGTATGATATAAGTCAATGTTGCTAAACCTCAGTGAAATTCACACGGAAATGGTATATGCTTTATCTCTGTCGAGGTAGACAGATTTCACCAGTTTACAATATAATAATTCAAGAATATACCTTCCAGTCATATAATAAATAAATAAATATATATATATATATATATATATATATATATATATATATATATTTATATATATATATATATATATATATATATATATATATATATAAATATATATATATATGTATGTATATATATGTATATATATATATGTATATATATGTATATATATGTATGTATATATATAACAATATTCCCTACACTAAATTAAATATATATTTTTTTTCTACAGACACCCCGTTGCCCAAGAGACAGCAAGATGTCAACCACCTACTGTGGAATGTGTATGACCATCACCACTTTGATGATCTGAAAGGATATGCTGCCTCCTTTGACCCAGTAGCTGACAAGTCACAATATAAGGATGGAGGAGAAGCTGCAGAACACCTAGTCCAGGAATACAAAGACCACAGGCTCCTTGAACAACATCACTGGTTCTCCCTCTTCAATGAACGCCAAAGAGAAGAGGCCCTTATGCTCTTCGATGTCTTCATGCAATGCAAGACCTGGGACTGTGCTGTTCATAATGCTGCATACTGGCGTGAACATATGAATGAAGGAGAGTTTGTTTATGCTTTGTACACAGCTGTTATTCACTCAGACCTTGGACATGGCATTGTTCTTCCCCCACTCTATGAAGTTACCCCTCATATGTTCACAAACAGTGAAATTATCCAAAAGGCTTACACAGCAAAGATGACTAATCAACCAGGTAAATTTGAGATGGAATTCACTGGTACAAAGAAAAATAAGGAACAACGTGTGGCTTACTTTGGAGAAGATATTGGAATGAATCTCCATCACGTCACATGGCATATGGATTATCCCTTCTGGTGGGAAGACAAATATGGAGGACACTTGGATCGCAAGGGAGAACTTTTCTTCTGGGTTCATCATCAGTTGACTGTTCGCTTTGATTCAGAGCGTCTCTCCAACCATTTAGATATGGTGGATGAACTCCAGTGGGAGAAACCAGTCGAAGAAGGCTTTGCCCCACATACTATCTACAAGTACGGAGGCGAATTCCCTGCCCGTCCTGACCATATTCACTTTGAAGATGTTGATGGAGTAGCAAGAGTTCGTGACATGGTTATTACAGAAAGTCGCATCCGTGATGCTATAGCTCATGGATACATCACAGGCAAAGATGGCAAAGTTATTGATATCATGAATGACCAAGGCGTTGACAAACTTGGTGACATCATTGAATCTTCTATGTACAGCCCCAATGTCCAGTATTATGGAGCTCTCCACAACATGGCTCACATTATGCTTGGCCGTCAAGGAGATCCTCATGGAAAATACAATATGCCTCCAGGTGTAATGGAACATTTTGAAACAGCTACTCGTGATCCTACATTCTTCCGTCTTCATAAATATATGGATAACATCTTTAAGGAACATAAATATAGTCTTCCTCCATACACTCATGAAGACCTAGACTTCCCTGGTGTCAACATTGATAGCCTTAGCATTGAGGGAGAGCTTAAAACATTCTTTGAGGACTATGAATTTGACCTTCGAAATGCTGTAGACTCTGCTGAAGGTATTGCTATGGTTGAACTGAAAGCCAATGTTCATCGTCTAAACCACAATGACTTCTCCTATGTTGCTGATGTCAACAATAATAATGGAAATGAAGTTGTCGGTACTTTCCGCTTGTACCTTTGCCCCGAATATGACAACAATCATGAGCAGTTTGATTTCAATAATGGTAGCTGGCACTGTATCGAAATGGACAAATTCTGGAAGAAGTGTAAGTATGCCACTTGCAAACATTTATGGATTCCATATCTATTAAAGTACTTCTAATCTTTATATTTCTCTGTAATTAGGTTTAAAAGTGAGTGGATGTTTTATACATATTCTATTAATACTTTACTCTCAATTACAGTGGCTCCTGGAGGAAATCATGTGGTAAGGAAATCCAGTGACTCTGCAGTAACTGTTCCTGATGTACCTAGCCTGCAGTCTCTCATGGATGCAGCTGATAGTGGTAGTTTTAGCATGCCCGAATACGAAAGAGCTTGCGGCATCCCCAACAGAATGCTTTTGCCCAAGGGTAAGAAAGACGGCATGGAATTTGCTCTAATTTTGGCAGTCACTGACGGAGGCTATGATTTAACTCATCCTGATGTTGAATCTGAACATGGAGGAACTCACGCTCACTGCGGAGCCCATGGTGAGATCTACCCAGACAAGCGTCCTATGGGATTCCCACTTGATCGCCGTATCCCAGACAGAAGAGTCTTTGATGAGACTACCAACTTCAAACTTACTCATGTGAAGGTATACCATGATGACCACCACCATTAATCTTTCTTAGCTTGAAAACCTAAATACAATAACAAATGACGAAGTCTTTTTTAATGAAGTTGTTATAAAGCGCAATAAAGATATAGCATGTTATGTTGCTTTTTTGTCCTAGAAATATTTTTTTTTTTACAACCCTAGTTGGAAAAGCCTACTGTTATAAGCGTGAGAGCTCCAAGAGGGAAAGAATCCCAGTGAAGAAAGGAAATAGAGAAATAAGGAATAAACTGTATATGAGAAGTAGTAAAAACAACTAAAAATGTAAAATATTCAAAGATCAGTATTAATGTTAAAATGGATGCAGCTGACAGTGGTAGTTTTAGCATGCCCAAATATGAAAGGGCTTGTGGCATCCCCAACAGAATGCTTTTGCCCAAGGGTACAAAAGACGGAATGGAATTTGCTCTAATTTTGGCAGTCACTGACGGAGGCTATGATTTAACTCATCCTGATGTTGAATCTGAACATGGAGGAACTCATGCTCACTGCGGAGCCCATGGTGAGATCTACCCAGACAAGCGTCCTATGGGATTCCCACTTGATCGCCGTATCCCAGACAGAAGAGTCTTTGATGAGACTACCAACTTCAAACTTACTCATGTGAAGGTATACCATGATGACCACCACCATTAATCTCTCTTGCATTGAAAGCTACTCTGTTAGCTTGAAAACCTAAATACAAAAACAAATGACGAAGTCTTTTTTAATGAAGTTGTTATAATGCGCAATAAAGATATAGCATGTTATGTTCCTTTTTTGTCCTAGAAATATTATTTTTTTACAACCCTAGTTGGAAAAGCCTACTGTTATAAGCGTGAGGGCTCCAACAGGGAAAGAATCCTAGTGAAGAAAGGAAATAGAGAAATAAGGAATAAACTGTATATGAGTAGTAAAAACAACTAATAATGTAAAATATTCAAAGATCAGTATTAACGTTAAAATGGATGCAGCTGACAGTGGTAGTTTTAGCATGCCCGAATATGAAAGGGCTTGTGGCATCCCCAACAGAATGCTTTTGCCCAAGGGTACAAAAGACGGAATGGCATTTAATCTATTTTTGGCAGTCACTGACAGAGGCTATGGCCTAACACATCCTGATGTTGAATCTGAGCATGGTGGAACTCATGCTCACTGTGGAGCCCATGGTGAAATCTACCCAGACAAGCGTCCTATGGGATTCCCTCTTGATCGTCGTATCTAAGAGAGACGAGTCTTTGACGAAACTACCAATATCAAGATTACACATATCAAGGTATTCCATGATGAACACCACCACTAAGGTCTTTTTGCCGTCATAACAACCACTCTGATAAGATGGAAAAAATTGAAAAATTAATAGTTTTGTTTATTATGGAAATTCCTGAAATCTAAATCCATAAAAATAAAGTCATAAAATGAAATACACATAATTCTGGCGTTTTTATATTCTTAACAACAGCCAGTGCCTTTAAGTAAAGTTTTAACCTGATCTTAAAACAAAAAAAACCGGCATATGGTTAAAATAGTAAAAAAATGGGTCTTTAAAATCAGAAAAATGGATAACACGATATATATATATATATATATATATATATATATATATATATATATATATATATATATATATATATACATATATATATATTATATATATATTTATATATATATATTTATATATATATATATATATATATATATATATATATATATATATATATATATATATATATATATAAATGAGTTATATATACGTTTCACAGATATATATTATAGTTATCCTGCATGTATTTAATTTCTATACATGCAGTATATAGAAATAATTTATTATGCAATAGTACACCAACTCAGCTGTAGATTATGAGTGTTCAGCTGAAACTTAGTGTCAGGATTCATTAGACTTAAAAAGTTTTACATAAATATTTCACTTTTTAGTAGCGTTGTACAACATCCTAATATGTTACTCATCTGGAGCACGAATGACATATGATAACATTATGCTTTTCCTTATGGAATCTCGAACTGTTAGTATTACTGATCATCATAAGACCAGCAGCAAATCTAGTTGAAAACAAATTAATACTACAAGGGCAAGGGGAAAAATACAAAAAGAATACACATAAACGTAAATGTATATTAAAATTTAAACTTATGACAAATAACTAAATAAAGAAATAATATTATAAACTACGAAACGAGACCTATGTCAACATCGTAAAAAACAATTTGCAAAAAGATTTCATTTCTCAAGTTCAACTAATTCAACTACTTGATATAAAAGATCATTCCACAATTAGCCTCCAGCCGAACTAAGACTTCTAGAATACTGTGTTGTCTTCTTCTTTCCCACCCATATTCCAACACTGAGGGATTGGACGCCTGATGCAGCCCCTCCAATGCCTTCTCTTCCACCACACCTCTTCTCTCCATATCATGCTTCACCTTATTTTGCAATTTATTTCGCTCATCTCCCTTTCAATCTTCTCCCCCGGGTTCACAGGATCCTCCCAAGCCCTCCTCACCATCCATCTTCAACATGTGCCTACATCATCTCAATCGTGACACTTTTGTAGTCTGTTATTTTTACTATGACTGCCATTCTAGTTTAGCTTCCATTTTTTGTCTTAATGCCCAAGTTTTTTTTCTATCCATACATAAACTCTGATTTTATAGATGTGCTATAGATCTTGACTTTTAGCTTGATTGGCATTTTCTTATCATACACCTATCTCAATACCTCCCTCTACTTCCCCCAGGCTTCTTTTATCCTATTCTAAACTTCCGCCTCACATTCTCCCTTCAGAATTAGAGAAGATTCAAAGTATCTTATTTTTTCACCTGTTTTATATCCAAGGCTCTACTTTAATATATGGTTATCCTCAACTTACTTTCTTTAATGTTCACCATAACCTCAGTCTTATCCATACTTACCTTCAAACCTTCCCTCTCCAAAGACTCCTGCTATTCCACAACCCTTGTCTGTAAGCCTTCCTCGTTTTCCGCAGTTACCACCAAATCACATGCATATAGCAACTCCCACAACTCTTTATTTCTAATCTCTTCACATAACACATCCATGACGAGCACAAATAAAAACAGGTTTAATACTAACCCTTGATGTAATCCACCACTAACCTCAAAGGTTTTTGTTTTCAAACCAGATGTTATTACTTTTGTCCTTGTTCTTTTGTACATCATCCCAGCCATTCTAACCAACTTCTCTGGGACTTTCTTCTTCCCCATGCACCACAACATCATTTATCTTGGTCATTTATCATAATCCTCCTCTAGATCTACAAAAGCACTAAAGATCTTCTGGTTTCCCTCTACCCCCTTTTCCTGTAGCTGCCTTACTATGAAGATGGCATCCACAGTCCCTCTCTCCATCATGGATCCTTATTGCTGTATTCCAACATTTACAATCTCTCACCTAGTTCCCTCTCAAGAACAATGCTCTATTAGTTTAATTCCCTTATGGCTACCACATTCTAGAACACTGTGTAGCATTTGAGCCTAAAGGAAGAAAAGTCAAGATTATTCAGGATTAACTGCACACCTTGTATAAAGTAGAGGATTGTACACTCGCCTGCAAAGAGATCGCTACCTTGTTCGAAATGTTTCGCTCAAATGGTTGTCAATTATTTTTTATTATATCGTATAAATATTAAATTTCCTCTTGGGAATATTTTCAAATTGATATATACGATGATTTAATTTCTTTTCACAATGAAAATCATTGTCATATTTACATAATTCAAGAAAAACGAGAAACATGAAACATTATGAAACTTTTTATTCATTTAGGGACGTGAACAAATTAGAATCTATCGTAAATTGTAGGACATGAAATTAACTTTTTATTTAATCATCATATATTCACTTATATTCATTATAATTACCTTTAATTATTTTAATGCAGTTTTTAATATAATTATGTTAGTCTCCTTTTTTAGATTAAAATATCCATCATTAACATATTTTTCTTTCGATCGATTCCACAACTATTACTTCACCAGAATGATGCAAAACAGATGAAAACTAGTAACTGAGTGAGCTGATTATATGAAACAAGGCCAAGTTTTTACACATTGTTATGGCTCATAATAGAAGAGAACATAATTCTCTAGCATTGCGCAGTTCCATCGTGAATATGCACAAGGCCAACAAACCGAAAACCATCATAGCGTGACAATTAAACACATAAAACAACAGCATATCAACGGATGATATGAAAGCTGAATTGGGAACTGTGAACCGAATGCAGGGGCAAGGTAGACCTAAACTCACTACTCAGGGAGAAGACGAAATGATTGTCGATTTTGCTCGTCGTCATCCATTAACTAACACAACAGTTTCCGCGTCTGTCATTAGTAGGAAGAATATCAGAAGTTTCCGTGTACTGAGGTTGTGAACAGGTCCACTCACAGAGAACCCATTTGAGTCAGTTTTGTTGCTGATGATGCAAGGACCATTCTAGGCCTATGATCTGCATCTTTCAGCTCAATTTGTCCTTCCATGATGTTGTTTTGCTTGGCTTATTGAGGCTGTGGAGTAACTGACTTAAGCACTGATAATACATAGTTCTCTAACGTCAGCTGGTAGACTGCTACGACAGCAGTACCGCCTCTGTTTTTATTTCTGTCTCTTTGGTGGTGGTGTTATATACTTACAATCGGATTGGTGTACTTGGTCAGTTCTTGTACAGACTCCAGGTGTTATAGGAAGCATGCTGTGGCCCAAGGCCACCGCCCATTCCCTTGTCTCTTATGACGTATCTGTGAACTACCAAAGATCCGGTGAACGTGTTAGCCGGAGGAAGAGCCTTTCTCCGGGTTCATCCTAAACAGCATCATTGCTAATCGAAACTGGGACTCTCCTATCGGACTACTGCCCGATGAGGGTCGCTGTCTTGTGAAGAGTCTCTTCAGATATCATTGAAGGGACTGAAAATAGAGATATCCTTTCGGGACAAGACATTCCAGGGAAGTTAAGGCCTTCCAGGCCTCTTCTGCAAATGCTGTGTTGGTAGATGGGGCTGTTGAAGGAGAGGGAAAGCTACTTCGCAAAGATACTGGTTCATCCCAAGGTGGGAAGACTCCTCACCCAAAGGTATCAATGTCTTTTCCAAATAAATCAGTATTTGTTTGGGGACCATACTGAATTTTTCGATTCATCTTGATCCCATATCATAATTGAACGCAAGGAGTTTGTCTTGTTGGATGTCATCCATGTAACGCAGGAGACAAATGCTGTTGGTGTGTGTCTGGAGCTCAGATGGATCGGAATCTGGAAGTATGCATACTTCAGATCAATAGACATTACAATGTCCAAATAGCCTTATTATATCCTGAATATTGAAGCAGTTCATGATAGATTTGTAACTAAAATACCGGATCTGTATTATTTAAAATATTGAACTACTAAATACTTCTTATTACCGAGTTTACTCTATCTTTGGATTCACTTGGATTAACCACATGCAAGCTTACATTCAAGTACAGCTACCCTATCCATGACTTAAACAAATGCCTTAAGATCTTGATACAAAAGTAAACAGTCAACTTACCCACACAGTTGCCAAGAGAAATATGTGCTGAATTCATCTTTAATAAAACATTAATGTAAAAATACGGTTCTATACCGTTTCGACGAAGTCCGTTTCAGCTAAGTTGTTTTGAGCGATACTCTTTAGGTGTTGGACGTTTTCAGCGGAACTATTTGAGCGATGAGTAGTTTATGCGTATGGTATAAGTGCCAATAAAAGTGATAAGATAATCTTACTATTTAGCGCGAAACTAGAATTTAGCATTTTAAAAACAATAGACTACAGTTTTTTATATAGTGAGGATATGTGAATCATCGTTTTTTTTTTTAATTTGATGGTAATTACTTGTCCATTTACCCATCATTGAAATCATTATATTAAAGCGTGGACGAGACAACGGAAGTTATATCAGATTTATATATAGAAAGGACAAAGCTACTCTAAGCACTAATATATGACAATATGAGGCCTATAATAGCAAAGGACGATTAAACACAACTTTAGATTGCAGAAATGACAATAATTATACGGAAAAAATGAGATTTCGCATAGTGGTGATTCAGTGAAAGTTCACATGGAAAAGGTTGAGGATGAATCACTGATCACTGCCGAAAAGATACATGATTCACCACGATGCAGACTTCAGGACAGAGTAGTTGGGGCGGCAACGGACATTGTTATTCCCGAATCTTACCGCCTCACTTTTAGCAAAGAATTTTTTTAGTATATGACACTGCAGTTGGAAATACTTTAGTAATCGTCTCACTATTTTGGTACTATTGTTTATGTGGTTAATGATTATATTTCTTTTAATAATCATTGCCAAACTCTTGATATACCTTTTTATGTATATTTTTGCACCTGAACAGTATTATAAAGTTTAATTTATATTAATTCTATTAAAGACAGTGGTTAATGTTTATATTTCTTTTAATAACCTTTGTCAAACTCTTGATAGTAATATTTGTTTCAAACTCTTCATAATACCTGTTGGCGAAGTCAATTAGTAGCAAGTTGCCGAATCTGACATTCGCTCTTCAAGTGAACTTCGCTCAATTAGCTTCGCTGAAAAATATTCAGTTGAAAGTGACTTCGCTCAAACGACTGGCAACAAAAAATACTCTTTCTTTTGTATTCAAAATTGAAATCAATCCATATGCACGATAAGCGATTGACCTAGCTTGCTAATTTACTATTTTGAAACTTCCAATTCTCACTTTGTGATCTTTTGCATGCTCCGAAAACTATTCTAATTATGGTTTGATCTTCATCGCACATTTGCTCATGCTTTTGGCTGCATGACTCTAAACTTCTTCGTCTAGGCCTCTTGAACCTAGGAATAAAGTAATTTTTTACTTATAGTTAGTATTAGAGACAATAATTAACACAATTCTTTTATTGCTATTATCATCATTATAATTATTACCAGTCAATCTCTGGCTCTTTTTAGATTAAAATGCTACAAGCAGAAGGGCACCGTTAAAGGGAGCAGTCCAGTAAGGAAAAATAGAAAAGTTAAAAAGTAAATAATAAAATATGAATAAAATACATGACGATAAATAACAAATAATAAGAAACACCTCGACCTAAAACGCATGACACTTATTGTAGAAATAAAGAATCACATTACAGATGAATAAATTAAAAACCAGAAACTCATCTTCTCAACAAAGAGCCCAGTAAAGAAATTAGGTTGTACAAATGACCGCAATATGTAAGGTGATGACATGCATTTTCCGAAAAAAGAAAAAAAAATAATTTCCTCCAGTGTTTGTCTTCTAAGATAATCTAAAATTGAGGCCCTTTCTGCATCAGACTGAATAATATGTTAAATAGTATGTTTTGCCCTTGACTGCCTTTAGGGGCAATAATATAATTGAATGCACTCAAGGCTGTCATAGACAAAGAAAACATACTGATTCCGAATCTTTCTTATCAGATGCAAGATACTGATGCTACTGGACCCTCTTATTATCACTTGGAAAGATGGACTTTGCCTTTCATCGCGCAAGCACCAAAAGTATTTAAGGAGGTCAGACGCTTTCTGGTGTCACAGACCCTTCTCCTGTCCAGTCACAATGAAGGTCCTTGTCTTGTGCGCTTTTCTGGCGCTTGCTGCCGCAGGTAAGTAAACATTCCATTGCTTAAGTGCTTAACAATGTTCTTTTGCATCAAACCCACAGATACTTCTAATATCTAAGGTTATTACTTTTATCATATATTTGAATTTCTTAATATCTAAATCAAAAGAGATTCTTCAATTTTGTTCTATAGAGCTAAAGAAAAGTAGTTTTTCACGAACGGGTAGAGGCAACTGAATATTTATCTAATGACATTGCTTCAAGTCATACAATTATGCAGAATATTATTATTTTGAAATTTTGATCCGTGCTCAAGTTTGCAATTTTCCTTCACTTCTCAGGAAGAACCTTAGTCTTGCATAAAGTTATAGTGCCCTTTAAAAGCCTATAAAAGATCCCTTGAAATATCTTTTACAACAATTTACATAATACAACACATATTAAGGTAGAGAGAATACAGTATCTTGGATTTATATGGACCGATAAAATAATAACTGAAAAGCTTTAGTTGTCAATAAGGAAAATATTGGTTCAAAACATAAAATGTAAAGACCCAAGAAAACATAAAACTATGAGACCTGTTAACTAGTAATATAATAGTTTGCTTTCCCCTGCTTAGATTATATATACATACATACATACACACATATTATATACATATATATATATATATATATATATATATATATATAATATATATATATATATATATATATATATATATATATATATATATATATATATATATATACACTTCATTATTCATGTCTTCTTCAAAAGGGTATAAAAGTTCCGTAGCTTGCATAAGTACTCAAACGCATTATATATCCAGGACATTTATCACCATATTTCATTAAAGCTGTTTTAAAATTAAAAAGGGAAAAGCGCATTTACTAAAAAGGAGAAAAATTACAATTAGGAAAGATGCACATGTCTCGGAAAAACATCATAAACCCCCCCCCCCAAAAAAAAAAAAAAACACGCAAACAAATCCAATATTTTGAAATATTCTGATAAACCATATTTAGAATATTCAAATCACATAAGGGATTCACATCATAAAGAAACTTCCAATTTTGCAATGTCTTTCTAACATAATTGTGTTCTTCTCTTTATTGAAATTTCTCACGTTTGTAACATGTTTTACTTTTTATAGCCATAGAGATACTATAAGTCAATGTTGCTAAACCTCAGTGAAATTCATACGGAAATGGTATATGCTTTATCTCTGTCAAGGTCTACCAAAAAAACCTGTGATAGATTTCACCAGCTTACAATATAAAATTTTAGCATATACCTTCCAGTCATATTATATATATATATATATATATATATATATATATATATATATATATATATATATACATACACACACACACACACATATATATATATATATATATATATATATATATATATATATATATATATATATATATATATAACAACCATATTCCCGAGAATAAATTATATATATATTTTTTTTTCTACAGACACCCCGTTACCCAAGAGACAGCAAGATGTCAACCACCTACTGTGGAATGTGTATGACCATCACCACTTTGATGATCTGAAAGGATATGCTGCCTCCTTTGACCCAGTAGCCGACAAGTCACAATATAAGGATGGAGGAGAAGCTGCGGAACACCTAGTCCAGGAATATAAAGACCACAGGCTCCTTGAACAACATCACTGGTTCTCCCTCTTCAATGAACGCCAAAGAGAAGAGGCCCTTATGCTCTTCGATGTCTTCATGCAATGCAAGACCTGGGACTGTGCTGTTCATAATGCTGCATACTGGCGTGAACATATGAATGAAGGAGAGTTTGTTTATGCTTTGTACACAGCTGTTATTCACTCAGACCTTGGACATGGCATTGTTCTTCCCCCACTCTATGAAGTTACCCCTCATATGTTCACAAACAGTGAAATTATCCAGAAGGCTTACACAGCAAAGATGACTAATCAACCAGGTAAATTTGAGATGGAATTCACTGGTACAAAGAAAAATAAGGAACAACGTGTGGCTTACTTTGGAGAAGATATTGGAATGAATCTCCATCACGTCACATGGCATATGGATTATCCCTTCTGGTGGGAAGACAAATATGGAGGACACTTGGATCGCAAGGGAGAACTTTTCTTCTGGGTTCATCATCAGTTGACTGTTCGCTTTGATTCAGAGCGTCTCTCCAACCATTTAGATATGGTGGATGAACTCCAGTGGGAGAAACCAGTCGAAGAAGGCTTTGCCCCACATACTATCTACAAGTACGGAGGCGAATTCCCTGCCCGTCCTGACCATATTCACTTTGAAGATGTTGATGGAGTAGCAAGAGTTCGTGACATGGTTATTACAGAAAGTCGCATCCGTGATGCTATAGCTCATGGATACATCACAGGCAAAGATGGCAAAGTTATTGATATCATGAATGACCAAGGCGTTGACAAACTTGGTGACATCATTGAATCTTCTATGTACAGCCCCAATGTCCAGTATTATGGAGCTCTCCACAACATGGCTCACATTATGCTTGGCCGTCAAGGAGATCCTCATGGAAAATACAATATGCCTCCAGGTGTAATGGAACATTTTGAAACCGCTACTCGTGATCCTACATTCTTCCGTCTTCATAAATATATGGATAACATCTTTAAGGAACATAAATATAGTCTTCCTGAATACACTCATGAAGACCTGGACTTCCCTGGTGTCAACATTGATAGCCTTAGCATTGAGGGAGAGCTTAAAACGTTCTTTGAAGACTATGAATTTGACCTTCGAAATGCTGTAGACTCTGCTGAAGGTATTGCTATGGTTGAACTGAAAGCCAATGTTCATCGTCTAAACCACAATGACTTCTCCTATGTTGCTGATGTCAACAATAATAATGGAAATGAAGTTGTCGGTACTTTCCGCTTATACCTTTGCCCCGAATATGATAACAATCATGAACAGTTTGATTACACAAATGGCAGCTGGCACTGTATTGAAATGGACAAATTCTGGAAGAAGTGTAAGTATGCTACTTGCAAACATTTATGGATTCCATATCTATTAAAGTACTTCTAATCTTTATATTTCTCTGTAATTAGGTTTAAAAGTGAGTGTATGTTTTATACATATTCTATTAATATTTTACTCTCAATTACAGTGTCTCCTGGAGGAAATCATGTGGTAAGGAAATCCAGTGACTCTGCAGTCACTGTTCCTGATGTACCTAGCCTGCAGTCTCTCATGGATGCAGCTGACAGTGGTAGTTTTAGCATGCCCGAATATGAAAGGGCTTGTGGCATCCCCAACAGAATGCTTTTGCCCAAAGGTACAAAAGACGGAATGGAATTTGCTCTATTTTTGGCAGTCACTGACGGAGGCTATGACCTAACACATCCTGATGTTGAATCTGAGCATGGTGGAACTCACGCTCACTGTGGAGCCCATGGTGAAATCTACCCAGACAAGCGTCCTATGGGATTCCCTCTTGATCGTCATATCTCAGACAGACGAGTATTTGACGAAACTACCAATATCAAGATTACACATATCAAGGTATTCCATGATGAACAACACCACTAAGGTCTTTTTGCCGTCATAACAACCACTCTGATATGATAGAAAAAATTGAAAAATTATCAGTTTTGTTTATTATGGAAATTCCTAAAATCTAAATCCATAAAAATAAAGATATAAAATGAAATACACATAATTCTGGCGTTTTTATATTCTTAACAATAGCCGGTGCCTTTACGTAAAGCTTTAACCTGGTCTTAAAACAAAAAAGAGGTGCATATGGTTAAAATAGTAAAAAAATGGGGTTTTAAAATTAGATAAATGGATAACATGATATATATATGTATATATATATATATATATATATATATATATATATATATATATATATATATATATATACAAGATGAGTTATAAATGCATTCCACAGATATATATTATAATTATCCTGCATGTATTTAAATTTCTATACATACAGTATATACAAATAATTTGATATGCAATGGTATCACAACTCAGCTGTAGATTATAGGTGTTCTGCTGAAACTTAGTGTCAGGATTTATTAGACTTGAAAAGTTTTACATAAATATTTCACTTTGTAGTAACGTTGTACAACATCCTAATATGTTACTCATCTTGAGCATGAATGATATATGATAACATTATGCTTTTCCTTATGGAATCTCGAACTCTTAGTATTACTGATCATCATAAGACCAGCAGCAAATCTAGTTGAAAAAAAAATTAATACTACAAGGGCAAGGGGAAAAATACAAAAAGAATACACATAGACGTAAATGTATACTAAAATTTAAACTTATGACAGATAACTAAATAAAGAAATAATATTATAAACTACGAAACGAGACCTATGTCAACATCGTAAAAAACAATTTGCAAAAAGATTTCATTTCTGAAGTTCAACTAATTCAACTACTTGATATAAAAGATCATTCCACAATTAGTCTCCTGCCGAACTAAGACTTCTAGAATACTGTGTTGTCTTCTTCTTTCCCACCCATATTCCAACACTGAGGGATTAGATGCCTGATGCGGCCCCTCCAATGCCTTCTCTTCCACCACACCTCTTCTCTCCATATCAAGCTTCACCTTATTTTGCAATTTATTTCGCTCATCTCCCTCTCAATCTTCTCCCCCGGGTTCACAGGATCTTCCCAAGCCCTCTTCACCATCCACCTTCAACATGTGCCTACATCATATCAATCGTGACACTTTTATAATCTGTTATCTTTACCATGACTGCCATTCTAGTTTAGCTTCTTTTTTTTTTTTTTGTCTTAAAGCCAATGTTTTTTTATCCATACATAAACACTGATTTTATAGATGTGCTATAGATCTTGACTTTTAGCTTGATTGGCATTTTCTTATCACATATCTATCTCAATAACTCCCTCTACTTCCCCCCAGGCTTCTTTTATCCTATTCTAAACTTCAGCCTCGCATTCTCCCTTCAGAATTAGAGAAGATGCAAAGTATCTAATTTTTTTCACCTGTTTTATATCCAAGGCTCTACTTTAATGTATGGTTTCTGAACTTACTTTCTTTAATGCACACCATAACTTCAGTGTTATCCATACTTACCTTCAAACCTTCCCTCTCCAAAGACTCCTGCTATTCCACAACACTTGTCTGTAAGCCTTCCTCGTTTTCAGCAGTGATCACCAAATCACATGCATATAGCAACTCCCATAACTCTATTTCTAATCTCTTCACATAACACATCCAAGACGAGCACAAATAAAAACAGGTTTAATACTAACCCTTGATGTAATCCACCACTAACTTCAAAGGTTTTTGTTTTCATACCAGATGTTATTACTTTTGCCCTTGTTCTTTTGTACATCATCCCAGCCATTCTAACCAACTTCTCAGGGACTTTCTTCTTCCCCATGCACCACAACATCATTTATCTTGGTCATTTATCATAATCCTCCTCTAGATCTACAAAAGCACTAGAGATCTTCTGGTTTCCCTCTACCCCCTTTTCCTGTAGCTGCCTTACTATGAAGAAGGCATCCACAGTCCCTCTCTCCATCATGGATCCTTATTGCTGTATACCAACATTTACAATCTCTCACCTCGTTCCCTCTCAAAAACCATGCTCTATTAGTTTAATTCCCTTGTGGCTACCACATTCTAGGACACTGTGTAGCATTTGAGCCTAAAGGAAGAAAAGTCAAGATTATTCAGGATTAACTGCACACCTTGTATAAAGTAGAGGATTGTACACTCGCCTGCAAAGAGATCGCTACCTTGTTAGAAATGTTCCGCTCAAATGGTTGTCAATTATTTTTTATTATATCGTACAAATTTTAAATTTCCTCTTGGGTATATTTTTAAATTGATATATACGATGATATAATTTCTTTTCACAATGAAAATCATTGTCATATTTACATAATTCAAGAAAAACGAGAAACAGCATGAAACATTATGAAACTTTTTATTCATTTAGAATCTATCGTAAATTGTAGGACATGAAATTAACTTTTTATTTAATCATCATATATTTACTTATATTTATTATCATTACCTTTAATCATTTTGATGCAGTTTTCATATAATTTAGTTAGTCTCCTTTTTTAGATTAAAATATCCATCATTATCATATTTTTCTTTCAAGTGATTCGGCAACTATTACTTCACCAGAATGACGTAAAACAGATGAAAACTAGTAACTGAGTCAGCTGATTATATGAAACAAGGCCAAGTTTTTATAAATTGTTATGGCTCATAATAGAAAACAACATAATTTTCTAGCATTGCGCAGTTCCATCGTGAATATGCACAAGGCCAACAAACCGAAAACCAAAATAGTGTGACAATTAAACACACAAAACAACAGCATATCAATGGATGATATAAAAGCTGAATTGGGAACTGTGAACCGAATGCAGGGGCAAGGTAGAACTAAACTCACTAACCAGGGAGAAGACGAAATGATTGTCGATTTTGCTGCTCGTCATCCATTAACTAACACAACAGTTTCCGCGTCTGTCATTAGTAGGAAGAATATCAGAAGTTTCCGAGTACTGAGGTTGTGAACAGGTCCACTCACAGAGAACCCATTCGAGTCAGTTTTGTTGCTGATGATGCAAGGACCATTCTAGGCCTATGATCTGCATCTTTCGGCTTAATTTGTCCTTCCATGATGTTGTTTTGCTTGGCTTATTGCGGCTGTGGAGTAACTGACTTGAGCACTAATAATACATGGTTCTCTAACGTCAGCTGGTAGACTGCTACGAGAGCAGTATCGCCTCTATTTTTATTTCTGTCTCTTTGGTGGTGGTGTTATATACTTACAATCGGATTGGTGTACTTGGTCAGTTCTTGTACAGACTCCAGGTGTTATAGGAGGCATGCTGTGGCCCAAGGGCACTGCCCATTCCCTCGTCTCTTATGACGTGTCCGTGAACTACTGAAGACCCGGTGAACGTGTTAGCCGGAGGAAGAGCCTTTCTCCAGGTTCATCCTAAACAGCATCATTGCTAATCGAAACTGGGACTCTCCTATCAGACTACTGCCCGATGAGGGTCGCTGTCTTGTGAAGTGTCTCTTTAGATATCATTGAAGGGACTGAAAATAGAGATATCCTTTCGGGACAAGACATTCCAGGGAGGTTAAGGCCTTCCAGGCCCCTTCTGCAAATGCTGTGTTGGTAGATGGGGCTGTTGAAGGCGAGGGAAAGCTAGTTCCCAAAGATAATGGTTCATCCCAAGGTGGGAAGACTCCTCACCCGAAGATATCAATGTCTTTTCCAAATAAATCGGTATTTGTTTGAGGACCATACTGAATTTTTCGATTCATCTTGATCCCAGATCATAATTGAACGCGAGGAGTTTGTCCTGTTGGATGTCATCCATGTAACGCAGGAGACAAATGTTGTTGGTGTGTCCGAAGCTCAGATGGATTGGAATCTGGAAGTCTGGAAGTATGCATACTTCAGATCAATAGACATTACAATGTCCAAATAGCATTATTATATCTTGAATATTGTGGCAGTTCATGATAGATTTGTAACTAAAATACCGGATCTGTATTATTTAAAATATTGAACTACTAAATACTTCTTATCACCAAGTTTACTCTATCTTTGGATTCACTTGGATTAACCACATGCAAGCTTACATTCAAGTACAGCTACCCTATCCATGACTTAAACAAATGCCTTAAGATCTTGATACAAAAGTAAACAGTCAACTTACCCACACAGTTGCCAAGAGAAATATGTGCTGAATTCATCTTTATTAAAAACATTAATGTAAAAATACGGTTCTATACCGTTTCGACGAAGTCCGTTTGAGCTAAATTGTTTTGAGCGATACTTTTTAGGTGTTGGACGTTTTCAGCGGAACTATTTGAGCGATGATTTATGCGTATACTTTAAGTGCCAATAAAATCTTACTATTTAGGGGGAAACTAGAATTTAGCATTTTAAAATCAATAGACTAGAGTTTTTCATATAGTAAGGATATGTGAATCATCGTTTTTTTTTAATTTGATGGTAATTACTTGTCCATTTACCCATCATTGAAATCATTATATTAAAGCGTGGACGAGACTAAGTAAGTTATATCAGATTCATATATAGAAAGGACAAAGTCACTCTAAGAACTATTATATGACAATATGAGGCCTATAACAGCAAAGGACGATAAAACACAACTTTAGATTGCAGAAATGACAATAATTATACGGAAAAGATGAGCATTCGCATAGTGGTGATTCAGTGAAAGTTCACATGGAAAAGGTTGAGGATGAATCACTGATCACTGCCGAATAGACACACGATTCACCACGATGCAGACTTCAGGACAGAGTAGTTGGGGCGGCAACGGACATTGTTATTCCTGAATCATACCGCCTCCCTTTTTAGCAAAGATTTTTTCTTATTATATGATAGTGGAGTTGGAAATACTATAGTAATCGTCTCACTATTTTGGTGCTATTGTTTATGTGGTTAATGATTATAATTCTTTTAATAATCATTGCCAAACTCTTGATATACCTTTTTATGTATATTTTTGCACTTGAACAGTATTATAAAGTTTAATTTATATTAATTCTATTAAAGACAGTGGTTAATGTTTATATTTCTTTTAATAACCTTTGTCAAACTCTTGATAGTAATATTTGTTTCAAACTCTTCATAATACCTGTTGGCGAAGTCATTTAGTAGCAAGTCGCCGAATCTAACATTCGCTCTTAAAGCATCACTTTAAGAGAACTTCGCTCAATTCGCTTCGCTGAAAAATATTCAGGTGAAAGTGACTTCGCTCAAACGACTGGCAATGAAAAATACTCTTTCTTTTGTATTCAAAATTGAAATCAATCCATATGCATAATAAGCGATTGACCTAGCTTGCTAATTTACTATTTTGAAACTTACTATTCTCACTTTGTGATCTTGAGCATGCTCAGAAAACTACTCTAATTATGGTTTGATCTTCATCGCACATTTGCTCATGCTTTTGGCTGCATGACTCTAAGCTTCTTCGTCTAGGCCTCTTGTAGCTAGGAATAAAGTATTTTTCTGGGTCGACCTGTGACGCCTGGGGAAAAAGAGACTCCGGCCATGGTCCAAACAGAAGAACCTTTCCAAATCGGTTCCTCTGCAATTCCCTCCTCCACAAGTGACGATTCATACAGACGTGTCTCTAAGTGGTTGGGGGGGATATTACAACCAACAGATGTTTCAGGGCTCCTGGTCCCCCGCCATGAGACACTTCAACATCAATGTACTACAAGCCATGGCAGTATTCCTGATCCTGAAGCGGCTCTCCCCGCCACAGTCCACTCATATCAGGATAGTTTAGATAGCACGGCAGTGGTGTACTGAATAAACAGAAGTGGATCAAAGTCTCCCAACCTCAATCAAGTCCTGGTCACGGTTTTCGTCTTGGCAGTAGCCAAGAACTGGTTCCTGTCGGCATCTCACCTGGCAGGAGTCCAGAACGTGGTAGCGGACTCACTATCCCGGACAAAACCACTGGAGTCAGAATGGTCTCTGGACATGAATTCTTTCCGGTGGATTTCCATGCTGGTTCCCAGTCTCCAGGTAGATCTATTCGCGACACAACTGAACCACAAACTTCCTTGTTATGTGACCCAAAACCTGGACCCTCAGGCATATGCTATTTACCTTTTCCCTCCGGTGAATCTTCTGATGAAAGTCTTACACAAGTTACGCTCCTCCCAAGGAGCAGTGGCTTTAGTAGCACCGTACTGGCCAAAGACCAGTTGGTTTCCACTCCTCCGCGAGTTGAAACTACGTCCCTTCCGGATCCCATTCCCCAAGCTGACCCAATTAGTCCAAACTCTGACTGTGTCAGATTCCTCAAGGGTAGCCACAACCCTTACTTTGTGGATTTCATGAAGTTTGCAGCCCACAGGGACGAGAACATTGACCCAGAAAATGTCCTCTTCATAGAGTCAGACAAAAGGGACTCTACCATTAGACAGAACGATTCAGCTGTTAAGAAATTAGCAGATTTCCTAAAGAAGTTAGGACATTCTCTCATGACTTCTAATATGGCCATATCATTCTTTAAGTCCCTATTTGACAAGGGCCTAGCAGCTAGCACTATAACTACGATTAAGTCAGATCTGAAAAAGATCTTTCTCGTGGGTTTTCAATATTGACCAGGCAGATTCCTATTTCTCATCTATTCCGAACGCATGCGTTAGGCTCAGACCTTCGATTCGCCCACAAAAGGTCTCTTGGTCTCTGAAAGACGTACTAAAGCTAGCTTCGGACACGGATAACGAATCCTGCTCCTACATCACTCTTCTTAGGGAGACCTTATTCCTAACGGCCTTGGCCTCAGGTGCTAGAATCTCAGAATTAGCAGCTCTCTCACATAATCCTGAAAATATAGAATTCCTCCCGTCAGGCGAAGTACTACTTTCTCCAGACAGAGCTTTTCTAGCTAAAAACGAGAACCCGCAAGATAGGTGGTCCCCTTGGAAGATTATCCCTCTTCCCCAAGATACTACTCTGTGTCCAGTCACCACACTCAGGGCCCTTTTTAGCTAGAACCGCCACCCGCTCGTCTGGCCCCCTGTTTCTCAGAGAACAAGGAAGCACTGTTTCCATCCAAGGCATTTCCCCAGAAATAGATTTTTCCTTTGTCAAAATCCCTTTTTTACTTATAGTTAGTATTAGAGACAATAATTAACACAATTCTTTTATTGCTATTATCATCATTATAATTATTACAAGTTAATCTCTGGCTCTTTTTAGATTAAAATGCTACAAGCTCAAGGGCACCGTTAAAGGGAGCAGTCCAGTAAGGAAAAATAGAAAAGTTAAAAAGTAAATAATAAAATATGAATAAAATACATGACGATAAATAACAAATAATAAGAAACACCTCGACCTAAAACCCATGACACTTATTGTAGAAATAAAGAATCAAATTACAGATGAATAAATTAAAAACCAGAAACTCATCTTCTCAACAAAGAGCCCAGTAAAGAAATTAGGTTGTACAAATGACCGCAATATGTAAGGTGATGACATGCATTTTCCGTAAAAAGAAAAAAAAAAATAATTTCCTCCAGTGTTTGTCTTCTAAGATAATCTAAAATTGAGGCCCTTTCTGCATCAGACTGAATAATATGTTAAATAGTATGTTTTGCCCTTGACTGCCTTTAGGGGCAATAATATAATTGAATGCACTCAAGGCTGTCATAGACAAAGAAAACATACTGATTCCGAATCTTTCTTATCAGATGCAAGATACTGATGCTACTGGACCCTCTTATTATCACTTGGAAAGATGGACTTTGCCTTTCATCGCGCAAGCACCAAAAGTATTTAAGGAGGTCGGACGCTTTCTGGTGTCACAGACCCTTCTCCTGTCCAGTCACAATGAAGGTCCTTGTCTTGTGCGCTTTTCTGGCGATTGCTGCCGCAGGTAAGTAAACATTCCATTGCTTAAGTGGTTAACAATGTTCTTTTGCATCAAACCCACAGATACTTCTAATATCTAAGGTTATTACTTTTATCATATATTTGAATTTCTTAATATCTAAATCAAAAGAGATTCTTCAATTTTGTTCTATAGAGCTAAAGAAAAGTAGTTTTTCACGAACGGGTAGAGGCAACTGAATATTTATCTAATGACATTGCGTCAAGTCAAACAATTATGCAGAATATTATTATTTTGAAATTTTGATTCGTGCTCAAGATTGCAATTTTCGTTAACTTCTCAGGAAGAACTTTAGTCTTGCATAAAGTTATAGTGCCCTTTAAAAGCCTATAAAAGATCCCTTGAAATATCTTCCACAACAATTTACATAATAGAACATATATTAAGGTAGAGAGAATACAGTATCTTGGATTCATATGGACCGATAAAATAATAAATGAAAAGCTCCAGTTGTCAATAAGGAAAATATTGGTCCAAAACATAAAATGTAAAGACCCAAGAAAACATAAAACTATGAAGTCTGTTAACTAGTAATATAGTAATTTGCTTTAACCTGCTTAGATTATATATACATACATACATACACATATACTATATATATATATATATATATATATATATATATATATATATATATATATATATATATATATATATAATATATGTATATATATATATATATATATATATATATATATATATATATATATATATATATATATATATATATATATAGATACACACTTTATTATTCATGTCTTCTTCAAAAGGATATAAAAGTTTCGTAGCTTGCATAAGTACTCAAACGCATTACATATCCAGGATATTTATCACCATATTTCATTAAAGCTGTTTTAAAATTAAAAAGGGAAAAGCGCATTTACTAAAAAGGAGAAAAATTACAATTAGGAAAGATGCACACGTGTCTCGGAAAAACATCAAACCGCCCCCCCCCCCCCCCCCAAAAAAAAAAAAAAAAACACGCAAACAAATCTAATATTTTGAAATATTCTGATAAACCATATTTAGAATATTCAAATCACATAAGGGATTCACATCATAAAGCAACTTCCGATTTTGCAATGTCTTTCTAACATAATTGTGTTCTTCACTTTATTGAAATTTCTCACATTTGTAACATGTTTTACTTTTTATAGCCATAAAGATGCTAAACGTCAATATTACTGAACCAAGTGAAAATTATATGGAAATGGTATGATATAAGTCAATGTTGCTAAACCTCAGTGAAATTCATACGGAAATGGTATATGCTTTATCTCTGTCGAGGTAGACAGATTTCACCAGTTTACAATATAATAATTCAAGAATATACCTTCCAGTCATATAATAATATATATATATATATATATATATATATATATATATATATATATATATATATATATATATGTATATATATGTATATATATGTATATATATGTATATATGTATATATATGTATGTATATATATATATAACAATATTCCCTACACTAAATTAAATATATTTTTTTTCTACAGACACCCCGTTGCCCAAGAGACAGCAAGATGTTAACCACCTACTGTGGAATGTGTATGACCATCACCACTTTGATGATCTGAAAGGATATGCTGCCTCCTTTGACCCAGTAGCTGACAAGTCACAATATAAGGATGGAGGAGAAGCTGCAGAACACCTAGTCCAGGAATACAAAGACCATAGGCTCCTTGAACAACATCACTGGTTCTCCCTCTTCAATGAACGCCAAAGAGAAGAGGCCCTTATGCTCTTCGATGTCTTCATGCAATGCAAGACCTGGGATTGTGCTGTTCATAATGCTGCATACTGGCGTGAACATATGAATGAAGGAGAGTTTGTTTACGCTTTGTACACAGCTGTTATTCACTCAGACCTTGGACATGGCATTGTTCTTCCTCCACTCTATGAAGTTACCCCTCATATGTTCACAAACAGTGAAATTATCCAAAAGGCTTACACAGCAAAGATGACTAATCAACCAGGTAAATTTGAGATGGAATTCACTGGTACAAAGAAAAATAAGGAACAACGTGTGGCTTACTTTGGAGAAGATATTGGAATGAATCTCCATCACGTCACATGGCATATGGATTTTCCCTTCTGGTGGGAAGACAAATATGGAGGACACTTGGATCGCAAGGGAGAACTTTTCTTCTGGGTTCATCATCAGTTGACTGTTCGCTTTGATTCAGAGCGTCTCTCCAACCATTTAGATATGGTGGATGAACTCCAGTGGGAAAAACCAGTCGAAGAAGGCTTTGCCCCACATACTATCTACAAGTATGGAGGCGAATTCCCTGCCCGTCCTGACCATATTCACTTTGAAGATGTTGATGGAGTAGCAAGAGTTCGTGACATGGTTATTACAGAAAGTCGCATACGTGATGCTATAGCTCATGGATACATCACAGGCAAAGATGGCAAAGTTATTGATATCATGAATGACCAAGGCGTTGACAAACTTGGTGACATCATTGAATCGTCTATGTACAGTCCCAATGTCCAGTATTATGGAGCTCTCCACAACATGGCTCACATTATGCTTGGCCGTCAAGGAGATCATCATGGAAAATACAATATGCCTCCAGGTGTAATGGAACATTTTGAAACCGCTACTCGTGATCCTACATTCTTCCGTCTTCATAAATATATGGATAACATCTTTAAGGAACATAAATACAGTCTTCCTGAATACACTCATGAAGACCTGGACTTCCCTGGTGTCAACATTGATAGCCTTAGCATTGAGGGAGAGCTTAAAACATTCTTTGAGGACTATGAATTTGACCTTCGAAATGCTGTAGACTCTGCTGAAGGTATTGCTATGGTTGAACTGAAAGCCAATGTTCATCGTCTAAACCACAATGACTTCTCCTATGTTGCTGATGTCAACAATAATAATGGAAATGAAGTTGTCGGTACTTTCCGCTTGTACCTTTGCCCCGAATATGATAACAATCATGAGCAGTTTGATTACACAAATGGCAGCTGGCACTGTATCGAAATGGACAAATTCTGGAAGAAGTGTAAGTATGCTACTTGCAAACATTTATGGATTCCATATCTATTAAAGTACTTCTAATCTTTATATTTCTCTGTAATTAGGTTTAAAAGTGAGTGTATGTTTTATACATATTCTATTAATATTTTACTCTCAATTACAGTGTCTCCTGGAGGAAATCATGTGGTAAGGAAATCCAGTGACTCTGCAGTCACTGTTCCTGATGTACCTAGCCTGCAGTCTCTCATGGATGCAGCTGACAGTGGTAGTTTTAGCATGCCCGAATATGAAAGGGCTTGTGGCATCCCCAACAGAATGCTTTTGCCCAAGGGTACAAAAGACGGAATGGAATTCGCTCTATTTTTGGCAGTCACTGACGGAGGCTATGACCTAACACATCCTGATGTTGAATCTGAGCATGGTGGAACTCATGCTCACTGTGGAGCCCATGGTGAAATCTACCCAGACAAGCGTCCCATGGGATTCCCTCTTGATCGTCACATCTCAGACAGACGAGTCTTTGACGAAACTACCAATATCAAGATTACACATATCAAGGTATTCCATGATGAACACCACCACTAAGGGTTTTTTTTTTTTTTGTAGTGATAACAACCACTCTCAGAACTTGAGAAAGAAAATGAAAATTAAGGGTTTTGTGTATTATGGAAACTCCCAAGATTTAGTTCCATAAAAATAAAGACATAAAATCAAATACACATCTAGCATAATTCTGGTGTTTTTCTATCCTCAAAAAATAGCCAGTCCCTTTACATAAAGCATAAACCTGATCATAAAAAAAAGGGCCACATGGTTAAAGTAGCAAAACAATGGAGCTTTAATATTAGATTTACAGACATATGGATAACTTGAAATATATATACAAAATGTGTCCTAGATATATTTAAACATATATAATATCAAATTTGGATGCATACAGTATATACAGATAATTTAATATACAATGATGCACCACCCCCAGTTTCCTTTGAATCTTAGTGTCAGGATTCAATAAACTTGAAAAGTTCTACAAAAATAATTCACTGCAGTAATGTTGTACAACATCCTATTATGTCACTTGTCTGAAGCACGAGTGACATATGAAGATCACATTATGCTTTCCGATATGGCAGTTCGAAGTGTTAATATTATTATCACCAATAGACCAGCTGCAAATTTAGTTGGAAAAAAGAATACAAGGGCAAGGGCAACAATAAAAAAAAAGCATCCCAATTATAAAAAGTAACATACACGTAGAATATATCCTAAAAATTAAACTTATGATAGATAACAAAATAAAGAAATAATAACATAAACTAATAAATGAGGCTTATGGCAACATCGTAAAAATGGTTTGCATCAACTTTTAATTTTAGAAGCTCAACTAATTCAATTGTTTAATATGAAAGATCATTTCACAATTAGGGACCTGTCGAAATAAAACTTCTAGAATACTATGTTGTCTCCTTCTTTCCCACCAAAATCCCTAAATTAACGGGTGAATTTCCTGATGCGCCCCTCCAATTTCTTCTATCAATGGCATCCTCTTCCATCAAACCACTTCTCTCCATATCATCCTTCACGTTGCTTTGCCATCTAATTCTCTGCCTCCCTCTCGATCTTCTCCCTCCACTTCACAGGTTCTTCCTAAGCCCTCCTCACTCCCTCCCCCACCATCCATCTTCAACACATGTTCACACCATCTCAATCATGACACTGTTATCACCTTTATTACCTTTACTACTTATTTCATCATTTCTCCATTGTTCAAGCACTGGTCCATAAATTAACACTGATTTTATTACTTATTTCATCATTTTTCAATCGTTCAAGCACTGATCCATAAATTAACACTGATTTTATTAATGTGCTACAGATCTTGATTTTTAGCTTGATTGGCATTTCCCTATCTCAATACCTCTCTCTACTTCACCCAGTTTTCTTTTAATCTATTTTCAACTTCAGCCTCACATGCTCTCTTCTCAATTAGAGTAGATTCAAAGTATCTAATTTGTTCCACCTGTTTTATAGCCGAGGCTCTACTTTCATGTATGGTTATCCTGTCCCTACCTTCCTTACTGCTCATCATAACCTGTCTTATCCTCACTTACCTCAAATTACCCCTCTCTAAAGCCTCCTGCCACTCAATAACCATCTCTGTAAGTCTTCCTCATTTTCAACAGTAAGAACCCAATCATATGCATATAGTAACTCCCATAACTCTTTATTCGTGACCTCTTCACATAACACATCCTTGATCAGCACAAATAAAAACAGGTTTAATGTTGACCCTTAGTGTAATGCACCACTAACTTGAAATGTTTTTCCCCTTCAAACTACTGTTATTTCTTTAGTCCTTGTTCTTTTGTACATCATCCCAACCATTCTGAACAACTTCTCTGGGAATCTTCCTCAAGTACCAAAACATCATTTATCTTGGTATTTTATCATAATTCTTCTCTAGATCTGAAAAAAAAAAACACATAAGAGCTTCTGGTTTCCCTCTACCTACTTTTCCTGTAGCTGCCCTACTATAAAGATGGTGTCCGCAATCCCTCTCCCCATCATGAATCCATACTTCTGTTTCCCAATATTTACAATCTCTCAGCTAATTCTCTCTCAAACACAATGCTCTATTAGTTTAATTCCCCCAACCCCGTAGTTACCACATTCTAGAATATTGTATAGTATTTGAACCTAAAGGAAGAGAGGGCCAGATTGTCAAGAATTATTTGTATGCCTTGTATAAGATGAAGAATTATATAAGCAATCCAGATATAACGGCAAAAGGTTGCTCATGATTATGAAAAATCTTATACAGCATGAATAATGATCTAATTAAAAGACTGTGCCAGAAAGTAATATTCAGATCAGAAATAAGCTATTTAATAAACCTTATGCTTTTGACCATCATTCAAGAGAAAAATCAGTTAATGAATACCATACAGAACAATATTAAAGACTGGCAGAATGAAAAAATAAAAACATTTCCTCCGGATATATATATCACTGAATACCATAAATTACTTTCTTAATATGCAGATTTTTTGCAACTGATGAAGGGACAGGCCAGATACATTTTTCAAAACTGAATTTGCAAACAAAAATTGTTACATGGAAATTTAAATGAGACACATATAGGTGTAAAATATTTTTATCAAAAAGACATATGTGGAGAGGATCCGTCTTAGGCCCACTAACAATCATACTTTGGGTTTTGTGATGGGTTAAATTGATAATTTGCATTAAGCATAATTTTAGATAGTGTTATTACATCATTCAGTGAACATTGGTCTATACCCAAGGGAAGGAATCAATGTATATGATTGGTTTCTTCTGCATAGATAACTAGACAGTTTTCAAGGTCAAACTAAAACTACATATGATTCAATAATATAAAAATGAATGACAATTGAGGCGTTCACAATACCAAGGGTCTCCAGACCTAAAATTACTATTATTTTTTTATATGCTTCAATGTCTTCTAATAAAATTTTTCTTTCCTCATTAAAAAGGATACTTGGATATATAGACTCCAAAATTTAAAAAAAATCTGTTTATTATAGACGAGATATGAGTGCTTGAAAATTGGCAATTTCAGAACGTTTTTTTTTTTTTTCGTGATTTTGATTTTTTTCTGCTCGTCTCCTGAAGACCCTTAGTTTTGTGAAAGCCTCAAATAAAATATTTCTTTCTTCATTAAAAAGGATACTTGGATATATAGACTCCAAAATTTTTAAAAATCTGTTTATATATAGCCGAGATATGAGTGCTTGCAAATTGGCAATTTTAGAACGCGTTCTATTCGTGATTTATATTTTTTCCGCTCGTCTCCTGAAGACCCTTAGTTTTGTGAAAGCCTCAAATAAAATATTTCTTTCCTCATTAAAAAGGATACTTGGATATATAGACTCCAAAATTTTTAAAAATCTGTTTATATATAGCCGAGATATGAGTGCTTGAAAATTGGCAATTTTAGAACGAGTTTTATTAGTGATTTTGATTTTTTCCGCTCGTCTCCTGAAGACCCTTAGTTTTGTGAAAGCCTCAATTGGGGAGTGTAAAAAGGAGGGATGGAAGTCCAAAAAAGTGTTTCTTAGATATATAGTATGAAAAAGTGTGTAACAGGAATTAAAAAGAAAGGACCTTAATATTCAAGTGGTATAATATACCTCACAAGATGGAGATATATGGTACAGTCTTGCCATTTCATACTCAGTCTCCCTCCACCTTCAAAGGTTCCTCCTAAGCCCTCCTCGCTCCTTCCCCACCTTCCATCTGCAACACGTGCCTACACTATCTCAATCCTGACACTCTTATCACCTCTCTTATCTTTACTACTTTTGCCATTCTTCATCACTTTCCAATCTTTCAAGCACTGATATTCCTAGATTTCACATCAGTATTCTCGTCTATCAAGCTTTGCTTCCTCTTTTTATCTTAGAGCCCACGTTTCTGATCCATACATGAACAAGGATTTTATTCTTATGCTAATAATCTTTATTTTTTAGCATGATTGGCATTTTCTTATCACATACCTATCTCAATACCTCCCTCTACTTCCCCTAGGCTTCTTTTATCCTATACTAAACTTCCGCCTCAAATCCTCTCTTCTGATCTAGAGTATATTCAAAGTGCCTTATTTGGTCCACCTGTTTTATAACCGAGCCTCTACTTTCATGTATGGCTATCCTTTCCCTAACCTCCTTACTACTCACCATAACCTCGATCTTATCCACACTTACCTCAAACTACCCCTCTCCAAAGTCTCCTGTCACTTTACAACCTTTCTCTGTAAGTCTTCCTCATTTTCAACAGTAAGAACCAAATCATACACATATAAGTAACTTTCATAACCCTTCATTTCTGATCTCTTCACTTAGCACACCCATGACCAGCACAAATAAAAACAGGTTTAATGCTAACCCGTGTTGTAATCCACCACTAACTTCAAAGGTTTTTGTTTCCCAAACTGCTGTTATTATTTTTGTCCTTGTTCTTTTGTACATCATCCAAACCATTCTAACTAACTTCTCTGGTACTTTCCTCTTCCTCAAGCCCCAAAACATCATTTATCTTGGTTTCTTATCATACGCCTCCTCTAGATCTACAAAAGCACTAAATATTTTCTGGTTTCCATCTAACCTCTTTTCCTGTAGCTGCCATACCATAAATATGTCATCCACCGTCATGAATCAATATTGCCGTTTCCCAATAATTACATTCTCTCACCTAGTTTCCTCTCAAAACCATGGTCTGTTAGTTTAATTCCTCTGTAGTTACAATATTCTAGATTACTATGTAGTATTTGAGCCCAAGCGAAGAAAACGCCAGGTTTTTTCAGAATTAACTGCACAACTTGTATAATGTGGAGATTGTAAAGCCAGGCAAGATCTAATGGCAAAGGCTGCTCATAATTACGAAAAATCTTGTACAGAATAAATAATGATCTAATTGAAAGACTGTGCCAGAAATTAATATTCAGATAATAAATAAGTAATTTAAAAGACCTTATGCTTTTGACTAACATTTAAGATATAAGTCAGCTAATGATTACCAGACAGAACAATATGATGAGTCGTACGTGACCCCTACAGCATGTTCAAAACCTGTTTTTTTTCCCCATAAATCATCAGCTGTCTCGAATATGGAAGTGATCGACCTGCAAGGGGTGACTAGTCTACATGCCATTGTCTGCTTTAGGACTGATTTTCGTCTAACTTCCCTCCTTCCCCGTTTTTTTAACCCCCCCCCCCCCTCCCCAGGGGTCGACCTCGACCCTGAAATACCTAAATAGGGGTAAGTGATCAAACAGCAAAGTTATTACGTAATTACAAATTGTCGAACAGTGTTGATACTTGTTTGGTTCTTTATAGTTGGAAAGTGTGGGTGGATGGTGTGTCTACCACTTGCATGACATTGGTTTTGGCTTAGATGCCATATATTGCCATGAGGTCCATTTTCCCTCAAATGCTAATTTCTGAATTTTTTTTATTTTTTGCAAATTTCTGATTTTTTTCTATTTATTTTGAATTTATCTTCAATAATGGCCAGCAGGCAGTATTCCCTCGGCATGGATGTCATCAACACACTTCTAATGGAGTTAAAAAGAGATGTTGATGATAATATGGAGCTTGCAACCTCATGTGTTTGACATTTATTTCTCTGATAATTTCTCCTTCGTATTTGTAAATATTTTTCTTATGTGTATTAGGTACTTGAAATTGATTTATATAGTGTTTTATTATTATTATTATTATTATTATTATTATTATTATTATTATTATTATTATTATTATTATTATTATTATTATTATAGTTTATGTATATATAATAATTTGATATTATTTTACTTTTTATTGGTCAGCAGTTTCTTATTTTGATTTCATTTTACTTTGATTGACTACCGATTTGCTATTTGATATCCTTTTACTTTTATTAGTTACTAATTCTATTTTCTCTTGCTGTAAGTATGGTATCAATTTTGTGTTGGTCACATCAAGCTTCCTGAAAGGACTCACTGTCATAGCTGCCCACCTAAGACTGACCACATGACAAACACCACTTGTTTGAGGAGCAGGAAGCCTGTTTGTCTATAGCTTCACTCTGTCTTGTATCTGAACTGTACCTGATAGTTATAGCTAGGTTAAATCATGAAACTTTCTTTTTTTACTACTTGTTTGTATAAATGCGGAAATTTTAATCTTTACAAAATAGATATCACCCATTTTTTATCTAAAATTTATTTCAAAGAATTTAAATTTTCTATGATAAAAATAATTGTCAAACATCTAGAAAGCCATCATATCAGTTTTATTCCGATCCACTAATAATTAGATAAATAAATAACACCTTGAAATTTTGCACACCCATTCTTCATTTCAAGTGGTAGATTGGGCTGTAAGAGTTGTTGCGGTCTGCGGCCATTTTGTTGACATACCCGAAAGGTAAGTTGGCATATCTCTATATATTCTTGTTCTGTATAGAATTCGTGATATTTTGGTATATTTTAATGCATAAATTTCATATTTTATAGGAGATACAATGATTTTCATAAGAAATTTACATTGTGAAACTAGGCCGTCAAAAAATGACCTTTAGATTTCGCCCTTGATATAACAGTAAATTACATCTTAGTGCACATTTTATTATGTATTTCTGTTCTAGGATAATATGAGTTTATTCTATAAAGAAAGCCTCTTCCTATTTCATTTAGGTACCAGAAAAAATTAGTGAAACTTGGACTAGTTTTTTGGCCAAAAGAATTTACCTTTTTTTTTCTCATTTCAGATCTTGACTTCTACGAGTCCAACTCATTTCCAGCAATTACACGCTGTTGCTTTGCCATCTAAGAAGGTGTCCCTAAAGGGATTTATGTGTATATGTATATTTCTATTTTTGTGAATATTTATGTCAAGTCTTTTTTTTGTATACTTAAATTTTTAATATATTTCCAATAAATAGTTATTTTGTAGATGGGTATCATTTATATTTTCAGTAGTTTTTAGCATTCTTTCAAGTATTTTTAGCAAGTCAAACAATACAGATTGATGCATAACTAAATTTTTCCTGAATTATTTTTGGAGTCGAGGTCGAGCTCGACCCCTAAATACCTAAATAGGGGTGTCCAAGAACGATACCTGTCCAGGGTTAAAAAATGGTAAAATTAAAGAATAAAAACATTTCCTCAGGTTAGATATATCACTAAATACCACAAATTGCTTTCTTAATATGCAGATGTTTTTGCAACTGACGAAAAGACAGGCCAGAAACATTTCTCCAAACTGAATTTGCAAACAAGAATGTCAAATGGAAATGTGAATAAGATACATATAGGTACAAAATAGTGTTATAAAAAAAAGACCTATGTGGAGAGGATCAGTCTTATGCTAACAAACAATCATAATTTGAGTTCTGTGATGGGTTAAATAGATATGTATCAAACACTAATTCTATATAGTCTTATTACATCATTCAGCAAACACTGGTCTACAGCTAAGAGAAGGAATTGATATAAAAAGATTATCATCATCTGCACAGATAACAAGACTTTTCAAGACCAAACAAAAACTTCAATATAAAAATGGATGAAAATGGGAAATATAAAAAGGAAGAATGGAAGTCCAAGAAAGTGTTACTTAAGATATACAGCATGAAAAAGTGTTAAAACCGGTATTAAAAACAAAGGATCTTATTATTCAAGTGGTACAATATGCTACCCGATGAGAAATATGACACAGTCTAAAAGCGTGTAGATGAATGAAGCGGTTGATGATGGGAGAGTTTTCTAAAGGGAGATTTAATAAAATGGAGCTGGTTAGAGCATATTTTGTGAAAATTCGTTGAAAAATAATTTCTATTTTTCAAAAATCCTTGCTGAAACTTTAATTTCAAACTTTCTTCACGAATATTCAGACGTTAACCTAAAACATTTTTGCACGTCCCTTCATATCAAAGTGTACTATCATTGGTGAAACAGCTGTCAGATGAATGAATCAAAGAGAGGAACAGAGACAAGGTTTTTGTCTATACTTTTGGTGTGTTTACCTCGATGATTAGGTGCAGTCTTGGGATGTTAGCAAGTATATGTTCATCCATATATATTGGTAATCATGCGCAACAAATACATTGTCTAAAATCTTTATTGTCCTCAGTAACACTATAACGGCACTGGTGAGGAGAAATGTTACTCCAACGGGATCCAGCAATAGGATATCCAGAAGCCTCTCAATATAGGTTGCATTGAGGATCCAACTTTGAATTTATCATAATATTGGGACTGCACTTCCCTGGAAAGGAAAGTGGAACCATAAAAAGGTAACAACAAATAACAGGATGTAGAGCAACTCTAAATGGATACATTTGGAGAAGGGATAATCCTGCCAGTGTGAGATGCATAGGGCTTCTAATGAAGGTCCTTGAAGGATTATTTCTTTGTCCAGAGGAATTTTTTTTTTATTAGAACATCTTATTCGCATAAAGTCCGATCTCTCTACTAGGCAAGCAAGATAATTTGAAGAGTTATTGCAGTTGAAAATTATTGGGTTTGAATATTTGCCCGGATCAAATTAGATATTCATATGTTACAGGCCTGAAGTAAAAAGAACTAATATATCGTGTAGTTTTACCAGTCTCGTTTATTTCTCATACAGTAATTCTCTAACATTCATCACCAATTTTAGGTCACGGGGGAGTAGCAAATACAATTCGGAGAGCTAGAAATGAATTTTATTGGAAAGGTATGAAAAAAGCATAGAATCCTATGTTGAAAGTTGTCATTATAATATATATCATATCCTCCCACGCCTATTGACGCAAAGGGCCTCGGTTAGATTTCGCCAGTCGTCTCTACCTTGCGATTTTATTTCAATACTTCTCCATTCATCATCTCCTACTTCACGCTTCATAATCCTCAGCCATGTAGGCCTGGGTCTTCCAACTCTTCTAGTGCCTTGTGAAGCCCAGCTGAACGTTTGGTGAACTAATCACTATCTACCTATCATCATAATCTCAAATTAAAATGGAGCCCATTTCATAAGTTTCAGTTTAGCAAACAATCTTGTCACTGGAATTCCTCTTTTTCAACACAAGAACATCCACAAGCATACATGGACTTCACCATTTGGCAACTACAAAAATCAAATAGATCATATTGCCATTAATAAAGAGAGAAGGGAGACTCTGAGAAATGTAAGAAGCTATAGAGGTACAGATAGTAGTGATCACCAGCTCCTCATTGCCAATCTAAAATTAAAACTGAAAGCACCCAACAGAAAGGTAGATAGAATAACTATGTTTGATACAAATAAGCTTTTAGAAGAAGAGCACAGATAAACATTTGAAATTGAATGTAGGAATCGATTTGCAGTTTTAGAGACTTTAACAGACGAAGAGCAGACAATTAAAGAAGAATGGCGTGATATTAAGAACATATATCAGTCAGTTGGTAGTGTAGTCTTGGGACACGCAGTTACAAGGAGAAAGCCATACATATCAAATGATACTTGGGGTACTAGAAAAAGTAGACAGACAGAAATTGATTGTTAAAAGTTTTCGAGGAAGTAATGAAAATTACAAGGTAGAGCATAATATATATATATATATATATATATATATATATATATATATATATATATATATATATATATATATATATTACATAAATTAGGTGTAGTGTAGATGTCAATTCAATAATAATAATAATGATAATAATAATAATAATAATAATAATAATTATTATTATTATTATTATTATTATTATTATTATTATTATTATTATTATTATTATTATTATTATTATTATTATTATTATTATTATTACTTGCTAAGCTACAACCCTTAGTTGGTTAAGCAGGCTGCTATAAGCCCAAGGGGCTCCCACAGGGAAAATCCCAGCGAGGATTAATCAGGTGTTTTAAAGCATTTTTGGCACATCTACCGAGATCAAATGCATCAGTGTAATCGAAGAATAGTCTTGATAAGTATATTAAAATTTCTAGAGATGGATAACCCAAACCGTTGGTCTATGATGACCACCGCAGAATAATGAGCGCATTGGTGAGTGTCTTATTCAGTCTTAGGACAAGATCCCCATTGACGAGACGGTGATTTTTACAAAACGTGAATGGTTCTCTGTTTATAACGTAGATTATTTTCGTACACTTGTACCTAACACAAATAAAGACGCATTTGATATCACAGATAAATCCTTAGAAGGCGAGAGGCACTTTTATTCAAGGTTAAAATCTTCACTTTAAGACTCAGCCTCATGAAATACAGTTAGTCGAAAGTGTCTACATTATGAGACAAATAAAGACGATTTGAAATCACAGATAAATCCTTAGAAGGCGAGAGGCACTTTTATTCAAGGTTAAAATCTTCGCTTTAAGACTCAGCCTCATGAAATACAGTTAGTCGAAAGTGTCTACATTATGAGACAAATAAAGACGATTTGAAATCACAGATAAATCCTTAAAGAAGGCGAGAGGCACTTTTATTCAAGGTTAAAATCTTCGCTTTAAGACTCAGCCTCATGAAATACAGTTAGTCGAAAGTGTCTACATTATGAGACAAATAAAGACGATTTGAAATCACAGATAAATCCTTAGAAGGCGAGAGGCACTTTTATTCAAGGTTAAAATCTTCGCTTTAAGACTCAGCCTCATGAAATACAGTTAGTCGAAAGTGTCTACATTATGAGACAAATAAAGACGATTTGAAATCACAGATAAATCCTTAGAAGGCGAGAGGCACTTTTATTCAAGGTTAAAATCTTCGCTTTAAGACTCAGCCTCATGAAATACAGTTAATCGAAAGTGTCTTCATTATTAGACAAATAAAGACAATTTGAAATCACAGATAAATCCTTAAAGAAGGCGAGAGGCACTTTTATTCAAGGTTAAAATCTTCGCTTTAAGACTCAGTCTCATGAAATACAGTTAGTCGAAAGTGTCTACATTATGAGACAAATAAAGACGATTTGAAATCACAGATACATCCTTAGAAGGCGAGAGGCACTTTTATTCAAGGTTAAAATCTTCGCTTTAAGACTCAGCCTCATGAAATACAGTTAATCGAAAGTGTCTTCATTATTAGACAAATAAAGACGATTTGAAATCACAGATAAATCCTTAGAAGGCGAGAGGCACTTTCATTCAAGGTTAAAATCTTCACTTTAAGACTCAGCCTCATGAAATACAGTTAATTGAAAGTGTCTACATTATTAGACAAATAAAGACGATTTGAAATCACAAGTATAAATACTTAAAGAAGCCGAAAGGCACTTTTATTCAAGGTTAAAATATCTTTGCTTTAAACCTCGGCCTCATAAAATACAGTTAGTCGAACGTGTCTACAATAAGAGATTACACAGAAAATACCATAAGCTACAGTAAATCTTAATTGGGTCGTTTCGTGTTTTACTCTTTAACAATGATCAAATCATCACAAGAAGTATAAATCAGGGGAATATGTACGAAGTGTATGCAAGTGTCGTGAAAGTGGCGCCAGAGAATCAGCTGAAACAGACAGATAACAAGAATGTTTGTCAACTGTATACAGTATTTAACGACATCGATTTGGAAGCTGATGAATTTGCAAATGGAGTAGACATCGTGTATCAGCATAGCTTGAATCTAATTGCTTACAGCTACAGCTTCAGACTCAGAGATCCGTAGTTGAGAGAGAGAGAGAGAGAGAGAGAGAGAGAGAGAGAGAGAGAGAGAGAGAGAGAGAGAGAGAGAGAGAGAGAGAGAGAGAGAGAACATGCGTCGAGATATTGCCTTAACGAAATGTACTTACATCTGATCAGAGCTTATGAACTTGCGTATAATATACTTATTGTAATAAATCAAATTCATATTATCTTAGTCACAGGAGAAATATTACCCTTATTTTCAAAACCTTTAGACTTCTTACAAATTGAAAAAAAAAAAAAAAAAAAAAAAAAAAAAAAAAAAAAAAAAAAAAAAAAAAAAAAAAAACTACACGAGACAGTTCCACTTCTTATAGCTCCGATTGAAATAAACTAAGATTTTATTATGTCTACAGTAACAATCAAACGGTTAAAATGTATTAGAACATACATCTTATTTGTTGATAAACAATTCAATGACAACCAAAGATTCACAAAACCTCTTAGGAAAGAAAGGAAAAAAAAGATTTGTTGCAATAATTAAGGACGAGAACTTTGCTGTCGCTATGCTTGATTTGCGTCATTGTAAATAAGGTTGCAATTTATTTGTAAACTTCTATATGACGCGTAGCAAATCTCGTCATCCCATGACAGCGCATTTTCAATGTATGGGAATGTCAAAAAAAAAAAAAAAAAAAAAAAAAAAAAAAAAAAAAAAAGTTTAGTATTTCGACAGAAGTTATTAATATCGAATAAATTCCACAGGTAATTAAACACATGTAAAGATCTGTAAATCACTTAGTGTTAATAGAAAAAAATATCTTAGTGTATAAATGCTCCCAGTACTTTAGCAAGATGTTCATTGCAAGGTGATGAATTTAAGTTAATAAGCAAAAAAAAAAAAAAAAAAAAAAAAAAAAAAAAAAAAAAAAAAAAAAAAAAAAAAAAAAGTAACCACACTAAAATTTTATTATGTCTACAGTAACAATCAAACGATTATAATACATTAGGACATACATCTTATTTGTTGATAAACAATTCAATGACAACCAAAGATTCACAAAACTTCTTAGGAGAGAAAGGAAAAAAAAAGATTTATTGCAGTAATTAAGGACGAGAACTTTGCTGTCGCTATGCCTGATTTATGTCAATGTAAATAAGGTTGCGATTTATTTGTAAACTTCTATATGATGAGCAGCAAAGCTCGTCATCTCATGACTGTGCATTTTGAATATATAGGAATCTCAAAAAAAAAAAAAAAAAAAAAAAAAAAAAAAAAAAAAAATGAATAAAAAAAAAAAAAAATAAAAAGTTTAGTATTTCGACAAAGAGGTCATCAATATGGATCAATATCGAATAAATTCCACAGGTAATTAAACACACGTAAAGATCTGTAAATCACTTAGTGTTAAAAGAAAAAATACCTTAATGTATAAATTCTCCCAGTACTTTAGCAAGATGTTCATTGCAAGGTGATGAATTTAAGTTAATAAGCCAAAAAAAAAAAGAATAAATAAATACAGTAATCACCGAGTGATAATTTCCCATACCCCAATATCTGATACGGCGTCAATGACCTTAGATGTCAGGATGCCAGAAAACCTAAAATCAATCAATCAATCAACCCGTATTTTGATAAGGGGATGAATAAGGAAAGGCCCAGAGTTTCATTCTTCGTTATTGCATCTCAATGTGTCATATTTAGAAGTTTTCAGTCATGTCACACTTACTGCACACTACTAGAATCACAAGTAGATTTGCATTCGTCTCATACCTCCAATACTACGCAGTACTCTAGAAGTTTTATTCCAGCTGTTACCAAGTTGTGGAATGATCTTCCTAATTGGGTTGTTGAATCAGTAGAACTTCAAAAGTTCAAAGTTGGAGCAAATGCTTTTTTGTTGACCAGGCGGACATGAGTCTTTTTATAGTTTATATATGACATATTTGTTGTTGACGTTGTTAATAGGTTATATATGATATATCTCTTTTGACATTACTTTTTTTAGAATGATTTATTGTTAATTTGTTCTCTTCAGTTATTTATTTCCTTATTTCCTTTCCTCACTGGGCTATTTTTCCCTGTTGGAGCCCCTGGGCTTATAGCATCTTGCTTTTCCAATTAGGGTTGTAGCTTGGATAGTAATAATAATAATAATAATATATGACATATTTGTTTTTGACGTTGTTAATAGTTTATATATGACATATCTCTTTTGACATTACTTTTTTTAGAATGATCTATTGTTAATTTGTTCTCTTCAGTTATTTATTTCCTTATTTCCTTTCCTCACTGGGCTATTTTTCCCTATTGGAGCCCCTGGGCTTATAGCATCTTGCTTTTCCAATTAGGGTTGTAGCTTGGATAGTAATAATAATAATTTCCGCAATAGTAAAACTGAGAACGATGAATATCACTCTTCACCGTAAACCCCAGAATGGGGATGCTAACACAGTAATAGATTTAGGACAAATTGCTTGAGGGTACACTCGGGCACGCAGTTCTGTCCTGTTCCTCTTCCTCTTATTTTGTTAAAGTTTTTAGAGTCTATGAATGAGATATCTATTTTAACGTTGTTGTTCTAACTAAAAGTTTTATTTTTCCTTGTTTCCTTTCCTCACTGAGCTATTTTCCCTGTTGGAGCCCATGGGCTTATAACATCCTGATTTTCCAATTAGGGTTGTAGCTTAGCAAGTAATAATAATATAGTAATAATAATAATTGTTTATGTTAACTACTTGTTTAGTTGTTTGTGTACATACTGCTATCTGAAAACAGCTTAACTACTTTACTGTAAATATCCAGTCTATTGTAACATTACTCATATGATATTTATCTTTTGTTTACTATAACTATAAAACTAAATAAGTTAGTCAGTGTATATAAAGATTCTGAAGGATTAGGAATAAAGCACAGCACGCAGTTTCTTGAGTTTTATATTTCTTAAAAAAAAAAAAAAAAAAAAAAAAAAAAAAAAAAAAAAAAAAAAAAAAAAAAAACACCTATTGCTACAAAACGTGTTTTCCTGAAGAAAATGGCTGAATCTGTGTTTCGTTTGCCTCCACCATTAGACCCCTTGGATGATAATCTTGCTGATACTTTCAAAAAATGGAGGAGACAAGTGGACATCTACATGACAGCAAGCGGAGCTCGTTCTAAACCCAAGAAAACGAAGCTTGCAATTACACTCCATTGCACAGGACCACAAATGGTAGAAATATTTGACCAGTTTAATTTTGAAACAGAGGAGCAAAAAGATAATCCTGATGATGTAATTAGATTAGAAGAGTATTGTTGTCCTTGTACCAGGGAAGTGTTACAGTCCTTCAGGTTTTGGAAAATTTCATACAAAAAGCCATTTAATTCATTTTTGATAGAACTCAAGGTTCAGGCCGATAAATTTAATTTTCAAGAAAAAGAGCGAATGATAAGGGATAAAATTGTGTTTTCAGTAACAGGGAAACTACAGGAGCTGCTACTTCGAGAAAAAAAAAAAACTTAAATTTAGAAAAAGCTGTCGAGATATGTTTGGCTTATGAAGCAACCGTTAATTGTGCTAAAGAGATGTGCGAAGTTGGTTCTGAGAATGTTAATAAGGTGAACAATTGGATAACCAAAACTACAGATGGTTCCTTTAATAAGGATTTTACGGACTCAAAAAATATGGACAGGTATGCCGTGAAGTGTCGATTTTGTGGGTATAAGCATGAATTTGAAAAATCAAAATGCCCAACATGGGGAAAAAATCTGTGAAGCATGTAAAGGAAGAAACCATTTCAAGGGTGTGTAAGAAAACGTTAAAATTGTTAGAGAAGAACGAAGAGGCATATGAAGGCTACGATCATTAAATGTGGATGACACCGGTTGCAATGAAAAATTCAAATAGATTAACTGCATTATACTAATTGTAAACGATACCGAGGTTAGATTTCATTTGGATACGGGTGCTGATGTGAATGCATTATGTCAAAAGGGATCAAGTGCGACCAACGTTCCAAGCTTTCGCCCATTGGCGAGACGACATTAAATGTGAAGAACCCCAAAAATTATGAAATTAGAAGTGTAACCTTCATTGTGGTTTCAAATGACCTAATGTGTTTACTTGAGTCAAAGACATGTCAAGAGATGGGATTCGTGTTTGTCAATGGTAAAGCATTTGTATCAAAAATTGACATAGACCATGAGATGAGCGACCTTAGTGATCTTGGAGAGGTTAAACTTAATGTAGATTTTACATTACCAGCAAGAATATTACAGTGTCGACGTTTACCCATTGCATTAAAATCAAAGGGTCTAAAAGTTACATTCTCTTGTGAAAAGATGAGTTTTGATTCCAGAGACTGAACCAACTGACTGGGTTAGTCAAATGGCAGTCGTTCAAAAAACAAATGGAAAGTTAAGAATATATGTCGATCCTCAGTCACTCAACAAAGCTCTTAAAAGGGAATATTACAAATTACCAATTTTGGAGGATATACTGCCTAGTCTAAAACATGCCAAGATATTTAGCAAACTGGATGTTCAAGAAGCTTTTTTGGCATATACGACTTGATGAAGAATCCAGCAAGTTAACAACAATGATTACCCCCTTTGGTAGATATCGATGGGCTCGTCTACCTTTCGGGCTGAAGGTGAGCAGTGAAATATGTCAGCGAAAATTAAATGAGGCATTGGAGGGGCTTCGGGGTGTATACTGTGTAGCTGATGATATTGTGGTCGTTGGTTTTGGAAATGAGGAACACGACGCAATGCGTGATCACGAACAAAATCTTCAGTCACTACAGAAGTGTGGTCAAGAAAAAAAGATCAAACTAAATGAAGATAAATCTGTTTATAGAAAAAAGGAAATCGGGTTCATGGGACATAGTTTAACATCATTCGTTGTGACGGTTGATGAAAATAAGGTAAAGGCCATTAAAGAAATGCCTGCCCCTACCGATATTTCAGGAATTCGGAGGTTTTGTGGAATGGTGCAATATCTATCAAGGTTTTTACCCAATCTGGTTGATGATTTAGAACCTATCCGAGAGCTGACAAGTAAGAACTCAAAGATTGAATGGAATGATGAGTGCACTCGCGCTTTCTCAGTGATCAAAGAAAAGGTCACCTGTACACCATTTCTAGCTTATTTTGATCAAAGTAAGGAGCTTGTATTGCAGGTTGACAGCAGCAAGGATGGTATTGGTGCAGTCATTAAGCAGGAAGGACGTCCAATAGGATACGCATCAAGGACCTTAGCTAGAAACGAACGTAACTGGGCTCAGATTGAAAAGGAAGTTCTTGCTCTGGTTTTTAGTTTAGAGAGATTTGACCAGTATACTTTTGGGTGACGTGTTATTGTTCATAATGACCATAAGCCTCTTTACTCTATTCTCGAAAAGCCATTAAGTCAAGCTCCAATGCGTTTACAAGTTTTAATGATGAGGTTGAACCGGTACGACTTCGAATATCAGTACAAAAGCGGAAAAAGCCTATTGTTACCCGATACCCTTAGCAGGGCCTGCCCAAAAGAGGAAAATAGAGACACATTGGTAAGGATGATATTCACAGAAAAATTACCCAGATTCAATTTTAAAGGAAGTAAGAGACGCCACCACAAAATCAAGGAAGAATGGCCTGATCGCAAAGACAAAATTCCGGAAGTATTAAAGCCTTACTTCGATTTTAGAGATTCCATGAGTTACCAAGACGGCATCATTCTAAAGGGAACTTGTATACTGATTCCTAGTAAACTACGAGATTCAATCAAAACGAAACTTCGTGTAACTCATCTTGGTTACGATAGCATGAAGCGACGAGCAAGAGATGCAATATTTTGGCCAGGGATGTCGAAAGAAATAAAGAAAATGGTCAATTCATGTGACATTTTCCAGCAGTATAACCTCGAAACCAGAAGGAATCGTTGATGGATGTTGATGACGGAGGAAGACCCTGGAATAAAATTGGATTAGATTTGTTTGAGATTGTTGGAAGAAATTATTTAAGTCATTGTTGATTATTATTCCTCATTCACTGAATAGAGTTTCTAACGTCAACAACTTCAAATCATGTGATAGCGATAATCAAGAGGTTTGCTAGATACAGTATTCCTACCCAATTAGTGTCCGATGGAGGACCACAATTCAGCTCGTTTCAGTTTAAAGTTTTTGTTAGAGTGGGGTACAGAGCACAGGATGTCATCTCCGGGACATCATCAAGGAAATGGGAAGGCTGAAGCGGCAGTTAAAATAGTAAAAAATATGATGAAGAAAACGCAAGCAGACGGAAAAGATCAATATTTGGCGTTACTAGAACTGAGAAATACACCACGTCAAGACTGACTTAAGTCCGGCTCAGATGATGTTCGGACGTAAATTAAGGTCGATAATTCCTGAAATTATGAACAATGACAATCCAGTTTCTCAAAAAAGGGAAACCCGGAGAGAATCCATAAAGAAATATTATGATAAAACTGCAAGAGATATGACACCATTAAATGAGGGGCAACCTGTATATTATCAAAATCCAGACAAGAATTGTTGGGAAAAGGGGCTCATTAGCCATGCACAAGGAAACCGATCCTATATAATTGAAGGAAAGGAAGGAGGAATTTATAGAAGAAATAAATTCATATCCGTCCAACTACACAGGATTCACCGGCAATACCAGAAATGGAAGAAACTAGTAAATTGAGGGAAACCAACGTTAAGGATGAACAAACAAGCTATCATCCTATTTGCGACATGCCTAAACTGCCAAGATCAGCTAATCTGCAAGAAAAGATGAAGGGCGAATAATCTATTGTTTTATTATTTTATTGTTTACAATGTATTCTACTTGTTCCTTATTTTATGTTGTATCAATTTGTTTAGTTTCTTATTTTTGTCAAAACCCAAAGAACGGGGGATGTTTATGTTAACTACTTGTTTAGTTGTTTGTGTACATACTGTTATCTAAAAACAACTTAACTACTTTAATAATAATAATAATAATACTAATAATAATAATAATAATAATAATAATAATAATAATAATAATAATAATAATAATAATAATAAAGGTCAGCTACAGTTGAAGAATCAACTCTAGTTCCTATAGAAGGTGGGTGCCAGTCACTAAAGGTGCCAAAGGTAAGAGTAAGGGAATCTCTCAAAATCCTGCCAAAGAGGTACAGTTGGACACAGGATATTCCTGGTACACCTTGCTCTGAGGAAATGCACCCTGTCAGTCCATTACTGCGCAGTGAGTATCCAGAGATATGGACAGAGATAGCAGGCGTGGGGTGGGGTTGGGGGGCTAAATACAGGAACTCGTTACGCAGTAAGGGTGTGACAGGGTACACTTCCTCAGAGCATGGTTTGCCAGGAATTCCTGTGGTCAACTGTACGTACGTAAAACTAATAGCCAGCCACATTGTAGTCTGAAAGACATGATGATTTTATAGAGTCCACATATGTAATCATTTTCTATGATGTGATTTAATGTTACAGAGCTCGAGCCGCGACAGTAGTGCTGTAGACAGCACATGTGGATATACAGGGCAATCGTGCACCCATAATTTTATTCTTCTTCCTAGGAAGTGACGTAGTGTATTGTGTCAACCTATCAAAATTTGTTTATCAATTTTGAGTTATCAAATATTTCTACATTTTAAATCTTTCCACTGAAATTTAATTCTAGCATTCAACCAATGTAGCCCAGACAAAGAATCAGAGAAAAAAGTTATTTGAAACACGAGTCGACACCAAATATTCAACGGGGAAATTTAAATGAAGGCTGTCTTACTCTGAAACATAACTAGGGCTCAGCTTTTATGGAGTCATTGTCTTCGGTTTTTAGACGACACTAAGACATAAACTTATTGTGAACAAAGAAACATGCCTAAAACCAGTATTCAGAAGAGGCAAAAAATGGATGACCCGGTTGGATTAGAAGAAGTCGCTCCAATGAAGTAACAAGTTCAAAAACTAGTGATAGGACGAGTACTTGGAATCGGAATCGAGAATAAAAAATATCGTTACTTTTTAAGGTATCGAAATCGGAGAATTTCAATCTACTTTCCGATCATGAAAACGATTCTTTGGAATTGGTATTTATGCAACTTAAATTTCTATTACAGGTAATAATAAAAAGTAAATATTTTGTTTGACAACTTTAAAGTATCAGTCTGATCTATAGTATCATTATTTCTAAAGAAGAAGTTGTGAACATTTACAGAAATAAGAAAGTGCAACGCTAAATGGTTGTGTCAAGAATGAATGAGAACAGGAAGAGTTTGATATTTGACTAACAGACTTCAGTCTCGCGTAGAGTTGCAACTTTGGCTGCTGTGGCGCATGATTTTCTTTTTATAAAATCTTTGCTACTCAAACATTGTAATTTAAACATACACCAAATAGTCTGGCCTATTCTTTACAGATTCTCCTCTCTCCTCATACACCTGAACACACTGAGATGACCAAACAATTCTTCTTCACTCAAGGGGTTACCCACTGCACTGTAATTGTTCAGTGGCTAATTTCCTCTTGATAAGGGTAGAAGAGACTCTTTAGCTATGGTCAGAAGCTCTTCTAGGATAAAGAGACTCCAAAATTAAACCACTGTTCTCTAGTCTTGGGTAGTGCCATAGCCTCTGTACCATGGTCTTCCACTGTCTTAGGGTTAGAATTCTCTTGCTTAAGGGTACACTTGGGCAAACTATTCTATCTGATTTCTCTTTCTCTGGTTTTGTTAAAGTTTTTACAGTTTAAACAGTATAGGAAATATTTATCTAAATGTTACTGTTCTTAAAATATTTTATTTTTCTTTGCTTCCTTTCCTCACTGGGCTTATAGCATCCTGCTTTCCCAACTAAGGTTATAGCTTAGCAAGTAATAATAATAATAATAATAATAATAATAATAATAATAATCATGTTATACCTACTCCCATGTTATGTGTGTTAGCTATTCCAAGAACGTCAAGGTCAAACTTTTATCTAGGGCACATTTTAGAATTTTGGATCTGCCAACCATTAAAAAAATAAACTATCATTAGGACACGTTCGAATGAGATCAGGTTCTTTTGAAGAGACATACTACAATCACTCTGACCTACCTTAAGATATTGCCACCACTATTTGTAAACATGTAAGGAGTAACTTCTAGTCTCGATATTTCCCAATAAGAAGTAACTCGAGATAGATGCTCGCTCTTTCAAAATCTCAAATGTTTTTAATAGTTCTATATTGGTGGGTATTATATATGCTTTTATCTCACCATCCAAAATGCAAATGTGCTCTACTCTTTACCAATTTTTTTGAAAAATTTCATTACCGAATCTTTTTCATATGTATGATGCTAGTCTGTGTGCATAAATAAATAGGTATCAAAATACACACACACACACACACACACACACACACACACACATATATATATATATATATATATATATATATATATATATATATATATATATATATATATCTACATCTACAGATGTCAAAATATAAAATACATACATATATACCAGTACTATTTATATATACCCGTATGTATGTATATATATATATATATATATATATATATATATATATATATATATATATATATATATATCTATATATATTATCATTTATTCCTATGCCTATTGACGCAAAGGGCCTCAGTTAGATTTCGACAGCCGTCTCTATCTTGAGCAGTTAAATCAATACTTCTCCATTCATTGTCTCCTACTTCACGCTTCATAGTTACACACACACACACACACACACACACACACACATATATATATATATATATATATATATATATATATATATATATATATATATATATATATATATATATATACATATATATACACACACATCATCATCTTCTTTGTCTGCATCTCCTCCCACCTCTATGTGGGGTCGATGTTTCTGGCCAGCTTTCTCCATCTACCACTGTCCGACACTTCCTTTTCCTCCGCTTATTAATATGTATATATATATATATATATATATATATATATATACATATACATGTATGTATGTTTGTTACAAAACTTCAAGATATCTATACGGAAAGTACAACAATCCTAAAACTATAAAAAGATAGTGAGAAAATCCCGATTGAGAAAGGAGTTAGACAAGGAGACCCCATCTCTCCTAGACTATTCACAAGATGAGGAAATGTTTAAGAATTTTTAAGAAGTTTTTTTTTTATTTAGATTAAATGTAGGAATTAATATTAATGGAATACTTTTACAACTTGAGATTTACAGATGAGTTAGTTCTGTTTAGCGAATCATGGGAGGAACTGCAAAAGATGATAGTAGATTTGAATAGAGACAGCAGAAATATAGGACTGTGGTGGCCGATGTGGTAACACCCCTGACTGGTCAATGCCAGGCCGGGGTTTGAGTCCCACTCAAACTCGTTAGTTTCTTTGGTCGCTGCAACCTTACAATCCTTGTGAGCTAAGAATGAGGGGGGGGGGAGAATATAGGTCTATCTGCAGTCATCCGTAGCCATTGTCTGGCTCTTCTTGGTCCTAGCTTGGGTGGAGAGGGGGCTTGGGAGTTTATCATATGGTCAGTCTCTAGGGCATTGTCCTGCTTGATTGGGAAATGGCACTCTCCATGGCCTATGTCATTCATGAGCAGCCTTTAAACATTCAAATGAATATGAATAATTCCAAGATAATGTGCAATGAAAATGCAGAGACACATCAAATAAGGGTTATGAGCAAACCTCTTCAGATTGTTGAAGAATATACATGCTTAGGACAGAGAGTAAGTGTTTCCCCAAGACATGAGACCGAAATTAAAAGAAGGATAAACATAGGATGGAGAGCTTTTGGTAAAAAAAATGAGATTATGAAAAGTAAAATGACACTTTCTCTAAAAAGAAAAGTGTTTTATCAGATGGTCTTACCAGTATTAACTTATACATTGGAAACTTGGAGCCTAACTAAAGCCTTAAAATATAAGCTAGTTACAACTCGAAGAGCTATGGAAAGAATAATAATGGGGATAACACTAAGAGACATAAAAAGAGCAATATTGATACTAGAACAAACTAGAGTAGAGGATATTCTAACAAAATGTAAACAAAAGATATGGAAATGGGCAGGACATATAGTGAGAATGATAGATAATAGATAGACATAAATATTAACAGAATGGGTCCATAGAGATTGCAAAAGAATCAATGGATTGACGACCTAAGAAAATTTGCACGTTGACTGGCATAGAATGACCATAAACAGACAAGAGTTGAAGGACATGTCTGAGGTCTTTGTCCTAGAGGGGACTAGTTATGGCCGATGATGATGATGATGATATATATATATATATATATATATATATATATATATATATATATATATATATATATATAGAGTATATATAAAATGAGATACGTTACTGAATTTTATGCATAACACATATATACGTATATTTATGGTTATTCTTCAGCAATATATATCTATATCAAATACTTAATTCCTGATCTGGATATTAATCTCGTCGTTCAGTTAATTCCTTGTGCATGTTGCATAGGATTTTTCATAAGTTTGGTCACCATTTTAATTCAGATCTTTTCACAGAGTAAGATACTGTACCTAGTAGAAGGTTTGCAGTCAATTTTAACAGTTTTGCCCGCTCCATCGTAAAGCTCAATACTACACAGTATTCTGGAAGTTTTATTCAGCATGTGATGAGATAGTGGAATGATCTTCCTAATCTGGCATTTAAACTAATTGCAAAAGCTTTTCTGTTGAATAGAGTGATGAGGCTCGTTTCATAATTTATGTATGATTGATCTATTTTAACGTTAATACTGATCTTTGAATATTTTACATTATTAGTTGTTTTTACTACTTCTCATATACAGTTTATTCCTTATTTCTCTATTTCCTTTCTTCACTGGGATTCTTTCCCTGTTGGAGCCCTCACGCTTTTAACTGTAGGCTTTTCCAACTAAGGTTGTAAAAAAAAATATTTCTAGGACAAAAAAGCAACATAACATGCTATATCTTTATTGCACATTATAACAATTTCATTAAAAAAGACTTCGTCATTTGTTATTGTATTTAGGTTTTCAAGCTAACAGAGTAGCTTTCAATGCAAGAAAGATTAATGGTGGTGGTCATCATGGTATACCTTCACATGAGTAAGTTTGAAGTTGGTAGTCTCATCAAAGACTCTTCTGTCTGGGATACGGCGATCAAGTGGGAATCCCATAGGACGCTTGTCTGGGTAGATCTCACCATGGGCTCCGCAGTGAGCATGAGTTCCTCCATGTTCAGATTCAACATCAGGATGAGTTAAATCATAGCCTCCGTCAGTGACTGCCAAAATTAGAGCAAATTCCATGCCGTCTTTCTTACCCTTGGGCAAAAGCATTCTGTTGGGGATGCCACAAGCCCTTTCATATTCAGGCATGGAGAAGCTACCACTGTCAGCTGCATCCATGAGAGACTGCAGGCTAGGTACATCAGGAACAGTCACTGCAGAGTCACTGGATTTCCTTACCACATGATTTCCTCCAGGAGACACTGTAATTAACAATGAACTATTAATAATATATTTTTGGAACAAATGATCACCTTTAAACCTTATTTAACAGAGATAAAAACACTAAAAGTATTTTAAATGTAAGAAGGTCTGAAACTTTAAAAGTATCATACTTACACTTCTTCCAGAATTTGTCCATTTCGATACAGTGCCAGCTACCATTATTGAAATCAAACTGCTCATGATTGTTGTCATATTCGGGGCAAAGGTACACGCGGAAAGTACCCACAACCTCTTTTCCATTGTTATTGTTAACATCAGCAACAAAGGCGAAGTCATTATGGTTTAGACGATGTACATTGGCTTTCAGATCAACCATAGCAATACCTTCAGCAGAATCTACAGCATTTCTAAGGTCAAATTCATAGTCCTCAAAGAATGTTTTAAGTTCTCCCTCAATGCTAAGGCTATCAATGTTGACACCAGGGAAGTCTAGGTCTTCATGAGTGTATGGAGGAAGACTATATTTATGTTCCTTAAATATGTTATCCATATATTTATGAAGACGGAAGAATGTAGGATCACGAGTAGCGGTTTCAAAATGTTCCATTACACCTGGAGGCATATTGTATTTTCCATGAGGATCTCCTTGACGTCCAAGCATAATGTGAGCCAAGTTGTGGAGAGCTCCATAATACTGCACATTGGGACTGTACATAGAAGATTCAATGATGTCACCAAGTTTGTCAACGCCTTGGTCATTCATGATGTCAATAACTTTACCATCCTTATCAGTGATGTATCCGTGAGCTATGGCATCACGGATACGGCTTTCCATGATTATCATGTCACGAACTCTTGCTACTCCATCAACATCTTCAAAGTGAATATGGTCAGGACGGGCAGGGAATTCGCCTCCATACTTGTAGATAGTGTGTGGGGCAAAGCCTTCTTCAACTGGTTTCTCCCACTGGAGTTCATCCACCATATCCAAATAGTTGGATAGACGTTCAGAATCAAAGCGAACAGTCAGCTGATGATGAACCCAGAAGAAAAGTTCTCCCTTGCGATCCAAATGATTTCCATATTTGTCTTCCCACCAGAAGGGAAAATCCATATGCCATGTGACGTGATGGAGATTCATTCCAATGTCTTCTCCAAAGTAAGCCACACGTTGTTCCTTATTTTTCTTTGTACCAGTAAATTCCATCTCAAATTTACCTGGTTTATTAGTCATCTTTGCTGTGTAAGCCTTTTGGATAATTTCACTGTTTGTGAACATGTGAGGAGTAACTTCATACAGAGGAGGAAGAACAATGCCATTTCCAAGATCAGAATGAATAACAGCTGTGTACAAAGCGTAAACAAATTCTCCTTCATTCATATGTTCACGCCAGTATGCAGCATTATGAACAGCACAATCCCAGCTCTTGCACTGCATGAACACATCAAACAGCATGAGGGCCTCTTCTCTTTGGCGTTCATTGAAGAGGGAGAACCAGTGATGTTGTTCAAGGAGCCTGTGGTCTTTGTATTCCTGGACTAGACGTTCTGCAGCTTCTCCTCCATCCTTATATTGTGATTTGTCAGCTACTGGGTCAAAGGCGGCTGCATATCCTTTCAGATCATCAAAGTGGTGATGGTCATACACTTTCCACAGTAGGTGGTTAACATCCTGCTGTCTCTTGGGCAATGGGGTATCTGTAAAAGAAACATTTTATAAACCACTTTCAGGAAAAATGTGTTTGTCCTATATATTTCTATGGCTTGTAGGTGTATACAGACAACTGATACTTTGACTGGTACCACAAGACACAGATGTGAATGAAAATATATTTGCTTGTTAACTCATGTTAACTTTGAAGAGAAAAATATGTTATAAAATCGAAGAATTACCTCTGAGGGATAAATAAATCATAAAATAAACATTTGATTCATGCTTCACGATCTATCTGGCATTTTGTAATATATCTTGTACATGGTATTTCTTGAAATACTTTAAATCATCTTAGCATTCATTCCACTTTAAATTATAATCCCTATATCATATAACAAACAATGTAATGAGGGAAGCACCGATAAAATATTCATCATGAAAATTATGGTTTTAATTTTAGTATAGTATTTATCTAAGCTAAGATACTTTTATATCCTCTCAATGAGAACATGAGTAAGGAGGAATGTTTATTGGTTATTGTACAGTATATCATAACAAAATGCTGAAATATGTACTGTACAGAATACACTATATAAAATATCATAATACCATTAAACAAGTTTATTATAATTGCCATTTTCACAAGTTTTGTACACTTTATATTAGAAACGAAATTAGGTAAATATTTGTGGCTATGATTCCAATGAATACTAACATGAAGATTACTGGGGGAAATACTTAATAGTGTGCTTTCAATTCATACAAGACTTATATAAAGCTCTGAGAAATTTTCAATAATCTACTTTGTATGTTTTTGCCAGTATTTATATGAAAGTTACTTCTACCCAAAAGTTGCTTCACTTATGACAAAATACTCTACCATCATTTCTAGATTTCTTCCCGAAAACAGATGGGACATTCTCTTCACTGGAGAGTTCATTGTCTCCGGTCAACAGCCCACCAACAAAAGAGTATCTATCAAAGTGAGCATCACTGGTACGATCAAAAAGGCCCAAGAAAGCGAGTGGACCACCAAATTAAGGGAATGTTCACTTACCTGCGGCAGCAAGTGCCAGCAAAGCGCACAAGACAAGCACCTTCATTGTGAAGTGACAGGAGATGGCTCTGTGACGAGAGACGTCGTCTGGCCTGTTTAAATACTCCTCTTGTTTCCTCGTAGAAAGCCAAAGTTCAAACGTCAACATGACGCGGCAAGAGTCACGTACCCAATGTTAATTATCCGATAACAATCGTTCAATATCAGGATGGTTTTTGAAAGGATATCCTTGACTTGTAAAAGCTTTATCGCCGTCCTCATTGATAAACACCAGACATAGTTTGAAGTGTACTTTATATATTTAGAAACACGGCACTTTACTCCCTCTAAATTATGAAGAAAAATTAAAGGACGAATTCATATCATGAAATGAATACTCAAATCTTCGTATTCTCCTTTCCAAACTGTATCTGCTACTTGGCTTAAAAAAACAAAAACAATAATAACCCAAAAATAATAATAAAGTTAATAGCATCAATAATCAGGGTCAGATGAAAAAGGTTTAGGTTATGTAGCCGAAACCACGAACGGATCTACTTATAAAAGGTCAATCCATGTATAAAAGGATTTTTAGAACTTACTTAAAATCATAACTGACGTATGTGTAAAAAAATATAAAAATATACATATATACATATATATACATAAATTTATATATATATATATATATATATATATATATATATATACACACACACACCTATACATACATTATCTGTATGTAAACTAATACACAACCATACATACATAAACACACATATACTATATATATATATACATATATATATATATATATATATATATATATATATATATATATATATATATATATATATATATATATATACACACAGTATATATATACCGTATAATTATATATATTTAAACTGTAAAGGATAATATTTCTCCATCCCTGAACTGTCTCAGTTATTAATGTATCTTTAATATTATATTTACAATTCGAGCGTGAAAATAATAAATAGATTATAAGACAAGAAATATAATCAGGATTAACTTGATAAAAATGTTTGTGTTGAAGTTAATGAATATAAGGAAAACTAATATAATGTTCAATGAAAATGCAGAAACAACAAAAATCAGTTATGTACACAGAAGGGATCCCTAGAGACTCTAAAAGAAGAAGGGGAAGGAAGAGAAGACGATGGATCGATGAGCCAAGAAAATTTGCTGGTATAGACTGGCATAAGAAAACAATAAAAAGACGCAAGTGGAAGGGTACGTCTGAGGACTTTAGCCTACAGTGTACTAGTTAGGGCTTATGATATGATGATATGCATTTATGAACTGTTCTTTTATATATACAATTAATACATGATAAAGATATGTCCTCTATAATATCTTTTTAAATAAACAAAACTTAGTTAGGTTTATGGATTAAACAAAAGCTAAAACTTTACTCCATTTAATTTCTCTTGACAAGAGCTGTTTCGAGCCTTTTCCTCACACGGATCTTCATCAGGGCTGCAGTACTTGCACAATGGAACTACACTTCAATATAAGGCCTTTTGGTTGCTGAATATCTTACAATATATATGGCTAAAACTAACAAATTGTGCAAGTTATTCACTCTGTTTGTAATTTGGTTATCTATTAAATCTTTTAATGCTAAGCGTATTTCCATTCATATTTTTCTATTTCCTATATCACTGATTTTGACTCTTACCATACCTTCCTACTAGGCATGAGATAGTAGGGCACATTAAATAAAGGGTGCCAATGCTGACGTAAAGGGAAATGTAACGGTGATGAGAATTGGTTCCACAAATGAAATATTCTTCCAATTCGATTGAAAGAGACTATTCACTCAAAAGCTCTTTTATTTTCAGTGTTAAGATATTGGTTGCTATCAAACTGAAGAGCCAGTCGAATTATGATATATAAATCAATCTTTGGGCTGAAATGTGGTAGAAACTTGAACATGGATTAAGGTTCTAAGTAACCTGCATTGAAATCAATGATTGTCAAGTAATGATACAATGCATAATACTCTCAATATGAAAATAGTAATCTACCAATATACAGTTAAACCTCTTGACACGAATGAATCTGCTTACAAAATTTTCACTCTGCATCAAGAAAAATGTTTTGGAAAGCGAAAGAAGGTAGGGTACAAGAGCCCGACTGTGTCTGAGACTGACTTTAAAATCTGCGGAACGCCAGCTTGTAAACTCGCTACCATCCTCCTTCACTCCCATTAGTTGTCTCCATTCTCAGATGCTAGTTACCACCACAAGATTCTGCTCTCCTATTGGTCTGCATCTAGTGTATTATATCTCGTCATGCATCTATGCATTGGCATTCCCATGTCTTTTTGTTTTGGCAACGGTATCGTAGTCATTGACTTAGCGTTTTCGATTTCACTTTCGTAACAATTGAACTGTATTGTGTGTTATATTATGTTACATTATTAGCCATGGATCCCAAGAAAGTCACTGATGTCAAGGGAAAGAAGAGGATGATGCTTTTCATGGAGATGAAGATGGAAATAATCAAGAAATATGAGGCTGGCATACGGTTAAGTGTGATAGCGAAGGAATATGACCGAAATCCGTTTACGATAGGAATGATCCTGAAGCAGAAGGAATCTATCAAAGCAACAACACCTTCTAAGGGCAAGACTGTTTTCTCCAGCAAGAGGAGCCACGTCCACGATGAGATTAAGAAACTGTCGTTTGTCTGGATAAAGGACAAAGAAATGGCTGGAGACACTATCACTGAAGCAATAATCTGCCAGAAAGCCAGCGCCATTTTCGGTGATCTTGTGTATGCTCAGGCTGAAACCGACGCAGAAGGAATATCGAAGCAGGCACCCCAAGAGTTAAAGGCTTTTAGTGGGTGGTTTGAAAAATTTAAGAGATGATCAGGCATTCATTCGGTAGTGCGTCATGGGGGGCTACAAGCTCGGACATGAAAACAGCCAAAGCCTTTGTTAAGACGTTCGACAAATTGACAGTCCAAGAAGGCTACAGTCCCCAGCATGTCTTCAATTGGGACGAGACTGTGCTTTTTTTGGAAAAATTGACTCGTCGAACATACACCACGGCAGAAGAAAAGAGGCTACCAGGGCATAATCCTATGAGGACAGGCTTACCCTTACACTCTGGGGATTGCAAGGTGAAACCCCTGCTGGTGTATCACTTCAATACTCCTCGAGCCTTCAAGACCCACAAAGTCACTAAGGAAAATCTTTACGTGTTGTGGAGGGCTAATAGAAAAGCCTGGGTAAGAAGACAATTGTTCATCGAGTGGATAAATGTTTGTTTTGGCTCGAGTGGGAAAAAGTATTTGGAAGAAAAGCGGCACCCTATGAAATACCAGCTGGTGCTGGATAATGCCCTTGCTCACTCTCCTGCCCTTGACGAAGATGTAACAAAATATTCATTCATCAAGGTCCTCTATATTTCACAGAACACCAACCCTCTCCTCACGCCCATGGACTAGCTTGTGATTTCCTATTCTAAGAAGCTTTATACGAAATATCCCTTCAAGAGATGTTTCGAAATCATTGAGAGCACAAACCTCACCCTTCGTCAATTTTGGAAAGAACATTTTGATATTCACATATGCCTCAAAATCATTGATCAAGCTTGGCAGGAGGTTTCGAGGCACACCTTGAACTCTGCGTGGTAGAAGCTGCGGCCTGATGCCGTGTCTGCACGAGATTTCAAGGGCTTCCACGCAGACCAAGCTGCAGACCAAGCTTAAGCCAGTTCTGAAAATGTTTATGATCCTCAACCTGTTGCTCAATCTGAAGTTGCTGAGATCGTTACAATCAGGAAGTCCATGAGTCTGGAAGTTGATGAGGCCAATATTGATGAGCTTATCGAGGAGCACCAAGAGGAATTTACGACGGATGACGTAAAGGAGTTGAAGGCCATGAGAGTGAACGTTGTTCAGGAAGACTGCAGCGAGGGGGAGGAGGACGACGCACTGACAAAGGCAGAAATTAAGGACGGTCTAGATGGCTAATTTAAAATGGTGGCTTTCGTGGAAAAGAGATATCTAAAAAATAATTATCACATATCGGGGGCTTGAGTACTGTAATGAAGTTTGCCTGAGTCATTTCTGGAAAATTTTAAGAAAAAGGCAGAAACAAGCTTCTTTGGACGATTATTTTTAAAAAGAGGCCTTCGGTACAAGCAGATCAAGCGAGATATGAAAAACGAAAGACAAGTGGCAGTGATGAAGAAAGTATGTAGTGTAATTAAATTTAGAACATACAAAATGTAATGTAAAAAAAAAAATCATAAAAATGCAAGAAAAAAAAAAGTTTTATTTTAAGTTTACAATAAGGTTGTGTTGATATTTACTGACATTTGTGAATGTGTTTCCTGAAATTAAGTGCTTATGTTTTTTGCCACTTGTTAACATATTCCACCGTTTGTCATCCTCCTTTACCGTCCGGCACTTCGCTCTCGGACATCACCTCACTCCAAAGGTAAGATTCCACATTTTTAGTACTGTATTTTTACTGTTTGCTCTAATTATACACTTCTTTTACATGTTACCAACGGTTGATTTATTGTTGAATGATCCATATACAGGACATGTCATACATTTAATACTGTTTAGTGGTATGTATCCCTTCTATAATTATTTAATGGGGTGTTTCTGTAGGGTCTAGAACGAATTAAGGCCGATTCACACGACCCGTTTTCTTTCCAACAGGCTGGCCGTCGTTTAAGCGGCGTCTAGCTTTCTTACGTGTATTCAAATGCAACTGTTCACATGACCCGTCAGGCTGACGGTGGCTATTGGTTGTCAGCCGTCCGAGTCGGATCAGCTTTCTTTCCAAGAAACCTCGGCCGGTTTGAAGGCCGTTAGCCACCCGTCCCAACCAACGAGTGGATGATGATTCTTGTTACCTGTATCGTACCCATTCGTTTCGTGACCTACAACCCAGACTTTTCCTCATAATATAGACATAGAAATTAGAGTTAGTTTGCTATTGACACCATGTATGGGAGGTTAATTAAACTTGTTCAAGGGAATGAGATGTTTGTCATGGCAAACAAGATGTATAGAAATAATTTACATAAAGAAAAGATATGGAAAATGACTGGAAAGGCATTAAATAAAACAGGGTAGTTTATCATAATTTTAATATTCTTGGCATAGTGCATCGAGTATAATGGAGTTGTATAACTTTTTATATCAACACAATTATCAACTAACATCTTATAGAGTCAAAATATCGTAATTTACTCAGTCCTCACGTGACAAAGTCTAAGTCAACAGTGAAAACCGCGCGGGGGTAAACGGATGGCGGTTAGCCACTGGCCAGCTTGTCGGAAAGAAAACGGGTCGTGTGAATCGGCCTTTAGGCTATTTACATGTAAAAGGCGACTCACAAGACGAAAAAATCACATTATGAAAACCATTACGAAACCAATTAATTTTGTGTTGCGAGGCATTTCTCTATCAGATTATAAAGCGAATGTTAGTAGCTTATGAAATATAATTAGAGAAACCTATTGCGTCCTATTTTTACTTTTATCTATCATAAATAAATGGAAAAAGGACATTAATATACATTCTCCGTCATACACATTAGGCTATTTTGCACGAATAAATAATGATTATATATACATATACATATAATATGTATATATATATATATATATATATATATATATATATATATATTCATATATATATATACACATTTGAAATCACATAGATAAAGAACACATGCACATGATTGTATCATACATGCACACACACACACACATATATATATATATATATATATATATATATATATATATATATATATTTATATATATATATATATATATATATATATATATATATATATTTATATATATATATATATATATATATATATATTTATATTTATATATGGAGTAAATGTATATCCTTTATGCATATACATATTAATATACATGTATCCATATACAAGAGTATATATACAGGACAAAGACCTCAGACATGTCTTTCCACTCGAGTCTGTTTATGGTCTTTCTATGCCAATCTATATCAGCATATTTTCTTAGAAAGTCAATCAATCGTTTTCTCTTCCTTCCCATGCTTATTTTGTAATCTTTAAGGACCCAGTACCATAATTTCTTCGTCATATCCATTATACTATTTTTTTTGTGAATAAATTTTATATATATATATATATATATATATATATATATATATATATATATATATATATATATATATATGTGTGTGTGTGTGTGTGTGTGTGTGTGTGTGTGTGTGTACCGTGCTAGGCGGTATATCTTGGCAATCCATGTTTACCAATGGTTACATATACAGATGAGCAACCTGTAAGAATAACGACGAAATGGCTTTCCTTTGAAAAATCTATCCAATGATGATGACACCAAGAGCAGAATAGGTTTAACTGAGTCGAGAACTCATAATATTAAATTATTACTTGCAAGGTTTAAATCAAAGCAGTGCAATATGAGTATTATAGTTTTCTATGCACCTACAAATGATTCTCCTGAAGAAAGGAAAGATGAATACGATGAACTGCAGAGTGAAATATATAAAACCCATAGAGAAATATGAAAATTGTGATTGGTGATTTCAATGCTAAAATTGGAAGGAATATCAAAGTGTAAAGAATGTGATGGGAGTTGAGGATCTTGGCAAAGATGTAATTGAAAATGCAGCACATTTTAAAAGTTTCTGTTCAACAAACAATCTTATTGGAGATACTCTTTTCTAGCACAAAGATATCCACAAATATACATGGACTTTACCTGGGAGCAATTACAATAATCAAATATATCACATAGCTATTAACAAAGAGAGAAGAAGGACTCTGAGAAATGTAAGACGCTATAGAGGTGCAGATATTTGTAGTGATCACTAGCTCCTCGTTGCCACCCTGAAATTAAAACTAAAAGCACCAAACAGAAATATAGATAGAATACCTAGATTTGGTACAACCAAGCGTCTAGATTCTAGAAGATGAGCACTGAGAAACATACAAATAATGCAAAAATAACTTTGCAGTCTTATAAACTTTAAGAGAAGAGCACACAATTAATGAAGAATGGTCTGATATAAAGAACATATTTTAGTCAGTTGGTATCAAAGTTTTGGGAAATGCAGTTACAAGGAGAAAACCATGGATAACAAATGATACATGGGATATTATAAAAAGAGGACAAAGACAGAAATTGACTATTGTTAGTTTTCAAGGAATTAATGAAAATTACAAGGAAGAGAATGCTAAGTATTCCAGTATTGATAGTGAAGTCAAAAGAAACGCCAGGAATGCCTGGACAAAGTATTTAGACAGAAAAGGAGATGAACTAACAAAGCTATGAATTCAGGTAGTGACTATGGTGTAAGAATTGCTCATGGAAATATTGAGGAAATCTCTACGTGGGCAAAGAAGAAGAAGCATATACCCATCAAAAAGGGGGATGCATCTGTTATAACAAAAGAAGATGAGGAAAGTCAACGTTGGTTGAACACTTTAGTGACCCCATGAATAGGAGATATGAAGGGAATCATTTGATTGATATACCTGAAGCTGAGGAAGATCTTGATGTGCCCATGAATGAATTTAGTGTGTATGAAGCCAAAGCTGTCATTAAAAAAATCAAAGGATGAAAAGTTCCTGGTTACGATGGAATAACTGCTGAGATGATATTGACTGAAAATGAAGTGACCCCCAGAATAATTACAAGATTATTTTGTAGAATGTGACATGAAGAAGCAAAACCTGATGAATGGGAATTAGGAGTGTTGATTAAAATGGATAAAAAAGGAGAGTTGGCTGATTACAATAATTACACAGGCATCGCACTTATGTCAGTTGTCATGAAAATATATACTTTTACTTACTTTGACGGCTGTTTTTTCCGTTCATATACAACAGAGGAACCCTACTCTCTACAGAACTTCCACTGTCATTTTATCTTGTTCGTTTAGCTTATTCAACATTTTGTATCACGTATTGCTCATTTACTGTTAAATCGTCAATGTTAAACGACTCGCGGAATAAGAAAGTTTTTAGTTTTCTCTGGAAAGCCTTCATTTCTTAAATCATTCGGATGTCTTGTGGGAGCTTCTTGTTTAATCTCAGGGCTGCATATTCAAAGGCTCTAGAGCCTACAGTAGACATATATCTATGTTTCAATAATTTGAAACCATCGATAATTATTCTCATGTCAACAAGATTTGTTGGCTGTGCAATAGGTAGCAATTCTCTTAGGTATTTTCGACGATCGGTTCTGATAACTTGGTGGGTTATTGTACATATTTAAACTAAATTCTTGCTATAATCGGCAGCCAGTGTAAAACTATTAGTATAGGGGGTGATCCTTTCTCTAGGTGGGACACTTTTTATCAGTCTTGCTCCTCTGTTTATTAAGTTACGTGATTTCCTATGCTGTACTATTGGTAAATTGTAATAGACGGGGTTGCAGTATTCAATCCTGGTAATAACACAGTGTATCAAGTTTCATTACAGAATATTCATTCAGATACTTTTTTATAAAAACAATGTTTCTGAGATAATAACCAGTATTTTTTACTAAATTGTTTATTTAAACAATGAGAGACAAGTTACAGTAAAAAAAAAAAAAAAGAAAAAAAAAAAAAAAAAAAAAAAAAAAAAAAAAAAAAAAAAAAAAAAAAAAAAAAATTACCCCCAGGTCACGAATTATACTAGATATCGGGACTGAGTCGTTACTTATGTTTATTTGAATATCTCCTAGGTTTATGTTGTATTTCTTTCCCACCACCATAAACGCAGTTTTTCTCCCATTTAATTTTAGTAGTTTGATTGTCATACATCTTTACCACTATCAACGTTTCTGTTTAGAGTTTCAGTAGTGTCGTCTAAAATTGTGTATCCTCTGCAAATAGTTTGAACTTCACACCATGCCTTTGTAGTATTTTCGATAGACTTATGGTAAAAATGCAGAATAAGATTGGGCCAAGGGCACTCCCCTGAGGTACCCCTCTATTTAAAGGTTCATATGATGAATAAGAGTTTTCAATGTGCACGTAGTAATTTCTGCCTATCAAGTACTCTTTCAGATATTCGAAAGCTTGATCTACAATACCGAT